>NW_024572653.1:0-21198 GCF_018153835.1 Drosophila eugracilis
TTATAATACTCTTTTCCATTTTAGACTTCCCGACAACTTCAATATTTTAAAGAAGGTCAATATATTTGCAGTGGATAATATACTGCGACCCCACAAAAATATATCTGATTTCATAAATATTTTTTAATATTTTAAAATAACTAATATCGATGAATTAAAATCACAAATGGACAAAATTCACCTGATAAAATGGGAAAAAACATAAGATCGATGAAATTTTGGGCAGAGGTGCTAGCGTATAGAGACGCAGGAAACAACAACCCCTTTAAGGCGCTTGCATTATTTGCCATCCAGTTGTTTTCCCTGCCATGGTCCAATGCAGAGGTGGAACGAGTGTTCAGCCAAATTAAAAAATAAAGACAAATATTTGAATGACGGGGAGAACGACTTTAATTTGATAGATATTATTGGATTTTAATATATAGATTATTTTTCTGAATTTTAGCCTATTCTTACCCAAAATCTAGCCTATTTACGAGTTCAATACCTGGCAACACTGGTATGACCGAGGTTGTATGTATTAGATTTAGCCATAGACTAAATCCAACCAAAAAGTGACTAATGCTGGTGAGGGTGCCCAACCGCGAAAGAGGGCTGATCTTAACTGGGCGAGGTCTACCGCAAAAGTGTCTCTTCCCCAGAAACCGGTCCTCCTTATATACCCCGTGGCTGAAGTCAGTGTGCCCGTTCCAGGAAATCCCTTCATGTTGTGTGCCCGTTTGTCCGGCCCGGCAGTGTGACCGTTCGTTGTTTATCCAGGCGCGCCCGCGCATTCAAATTCAAAATTTATGTTTTATTCTTAACTAATAAACTTAATAAAACTGGTACTTCAGGTTTCTTCTTATAACTATAAAACAAACTATACTATTAATTTCATGATTGCCCTTAATGCTATCCTTAATTCCCTACTCTTATTAATTATCCAATTTTATGCGCCTCCTTGGCGTCATATACTTCATTAATTTTTAATCACTTTCAACATCTAAATCAAAGGAATAGGCATCGATACATTCAAATGTATCCAAATCAGCTTCATCATCGTTATCTGTAGTAGGATAACTATTTAGGAAATCGACATTTGGTGGTGTTAAAAGATCAATAACTTCTAATTGGTAACTGCTCCGTTTTTTGTTTTGATGTACTTTTTCCTTGATGTGGATGCTGGAAACCATCGGATCTGACGTTTCGTTTTTTCTCTGCTCTGATATGACTTTGAGTTTCTTTTATGAGGCCTGCAAAATCGAACAGACTGCGGAGACCGATTCATTCAACTCGACCTATCGAATCCACTAACTTAAGCGGAATTAGTGTTGTCACAAACAGAGACTGATCGAACGTGTCTGTAGCTTTCAGCCGAAATTTAGCTTGTAAAGGTTTTGCCCAGAAGAACCGTCGAATCCATAACTGGCAATTAATGTCAAAACGAAAAAATCTTTATAAACATTGAACACGTCTTTTTGTAACAGCATAATACGCTCGGCTGTGTGGTTTAACAAGTTCTGTAATGAGACAGACGCGACAGATTCTGTAATATATAGACCTTTAGGTCTGCATTTATCTTTTGCACCGATAATTTGCTTGTAGCTTGGGTAAATATCACAATTTTTCTTTTTACTTTCCAGTCATCATGCTCATGTACTGTTTTTTGGTAAAGCCATTCTCCATCAAAAAATCTAAAGCTTCTTTTGGAGTTAATGGTACAAGCTCAGCTTTCGTTGTTCCGTCCTCCACGGCTTTCAAGCTCGCTTTCTTGGCAGCGATAGTAGTTGCATGAGCAAGAAGATTGTTTTCATTATCATTTTCTGCTGAAACTTCGCAAGGTAATCTATGCTTTAGTCGAGATCGCCCTTCATAATAGCTTAATCGTGGCCGTCCTTCACTATTGGGGGATTCTTTAATATAGTCTGATGGCTGAAATTTCGCTTGAAAACGTAATGCAAGAAAACTTTCTTTCTGCGCCTTATACCTTGGAACTATCCGAGAGCATTTTTTTATTCCAGCATCAACATGAGCAACAAAGTTCTTAATCCTCTTTTTTAAAGGATCCTTTATGTTTTGCTTTAAGTTTCCAATTTGATGCTGGAACACAAAGTTGTAAGGGCTTTCGGTTTCGCGTCAATGTGCCAGCCAATACTCTAGCATTTCTGCATAACATAGGTCTATGTTATCTAGCAAAAAGTTTTTTTTTGTAAAATGGAGCAAAAACGAGCAAAAAAGGTTTATGCCATCGTATTGTAAATAAATGCAAGAACAAAACTGCGATAATAGTTGTTAGTAGTAGTTCCACGAAACACGAAAAATGCTAGGTTAAAATTGTTAAATATACCACTCTACAAAAACACATATACACAAAGACAAATCACATTAAATAAATATTGCAATAAACACTTACATTTTTCGTACCTCCACTAATATTTGCCATTTTACTTTGTTTTAAAATGTTAAGTATAACTTTTGCAATCTTACTTTAAAATGTGCTTTTATTTAGCGCGTCAACGTTTCTGATCAACGAACACCTGACTTTCAGGGCCACCAAATTTAGCAGGGTTGCAATTTCAGTAACGAAAATGCGATTATTAAATGCAACGTATATTATTGTAAGGAAATAAAATGTTTTTTTCGTAACTTTTTTGAAAAATTTGGGCATTGGAACCAGTGTGCAATAGTGGCTTTATCCTTATCAAATCGAACTATTTTGTACCATTATTTTCCATTCTGTGTATTGCTTCAACAATTTTTTTTGGCCCCAGACAGGTACAAGACCAAAACGGCTCGCTTCCTTTCATATATGTTAGTATTGCTCACACTGGTCACTTTAATGGGCATGCAAGTAGAGGCGGAAGTGATGTGAGTATATGCGAGATTTTGCTGATGACGTCATTTTGCTAAAATAAAATCTAAGTTATGGCCGGACATGCCCAGAGGGGGGAGTATTCCCCTAGAAATTACCAAGTCAGGGTTTATCACGTTGTTGTTCCCTGTATTTACGTAACAATAACTGTTTCTCCACGTTATAATGGTTAATTTCTTAATCTGAGTGCACAACAAATTAGGGGTCTTTCTTTTAAACGGTACCCTTGCTTGTTTCCCATTAAAACATGATTTGAAATTCTCATTCGATAGCTCCAAATTATTTAAATGACTGTTATCACTTTCTCCCGCATGTAGGTGCTTCATCGACATCAAGTTTCTAGCAGCCTGCTCGGAGTACAGCACATCTTTCAGTGCTCTTTCGTGGTCCTTGCGCAAACGCACAATTTCACGCTTAGACGCTTAGTAATACTCGGCTAGCTTGACCTGAGCGATCTAGAGCGGATGCACTATCGATGTACTGCGACGCATTAGTTATTAGATGATCACATGCACCGGAATCAAGAATAAATCCACATTTATCTACCGTGCTGTTTTCTTGCACTTCTTTAACCATAAATGCAATGCCTTGTGATGTTGCGGTTGTAGCTTGTTTATTGTAATTTTTATTATCTTTATTGCTTTTCTTTATATTTTTTTTTATATTGGTAGCAATCGTTTTTATTCTCAGTTTGGTTTGGCAATTTATCATGAATAGACTCACTCCTGAACAACGCTTGCAATTAGTGCAATTTTATTTCGATAATAATGGGCAATGGGCCGGGCAATCTGGTCTGCGATAAGAGGCAAGGATACCTTTCAGCAATGGTATTATCATTTAACATCATATAGTCCACACGAAATCGATCAGTACCATTTTTCTTTTTCACATCATTGGACTGGCGAAAGGCGAGGAACTTGGATAATATTTGATTTTAAGATCTCATCGATTTTACAACGCACCAGGTTTTTTTTTCCTCGCGTCCTATAGAGGACTCGTTGCACTGTCTCTTGTGGATCTATTAACTTAATTTCTAACAGCCCTGTCGAGACTCGAGTTTTTGGTATTACGCTAATAAAACAATCAGAGAAGCATTTTAGGATATTTCCTAAGACAACTTTATCGGAATTAACCAAATCTGTATCAAAACATATAATATCCTTATAATCAGTTAAAATCACCATATCTATCATTTTCGTTTTAAACCGAAACACGCCAAAGCCTGTAGCGTGTAACGTTCGAGTGAAGTGATGTGAATCGAGGGATATGTACTTGCGGGTCACGGTATAGGGTCCGGCACTAACTCGTCGGCTTTGGGGGTGTTGTTCGTGCTTTATACAGACCCTGACACTATCTACACATTATTATTAACAGACGATGAATTGAGCGTGCTCGCGACAAAATTATACGTCAGTTAACTGAACCGGAAGAAATATAAATAATTTGGAAAAAGTAGAATTTAAAGACTCAAGAAAGAAAAGAAAGAAAAGGAAGGGAGAAATCTAAGCACAGAAATCTTAACGCGGCGAAGACTCGGATGTAATTGTGCTCGCATGCCTCCATGTAAGTCGCTTATCCAAAATGAGGCCCAAATACTGCGCCTGTGATAATTGCGGGATGATGTCTTCGTGAAGTTTAACCTCCGGAAGGGACTGCACTCTCCAAGCGAAACAGCAGTGTTGTGACTTCCTTCCATTAATCGCTATGCTCCACCTGTTAGTCCACTTGCCATATGAGTCCAGAAATTCCTGGGTGATTCTTGATGCCTCGATACGGCAAGAGGATGTAACAAATATTAAGTACTTACAAAGAAAAACCTTAAAGGGGAAAATTTAAATTGAATTCAATTTTGAGATTAATTAAAAATAAAATTTATTTTTTTTTATTATATTAAATTTAAATTTAATTAAAACAAACAAATCAAGTTAATCACCCTGAAACCAAATTAAAATTCGAAAACCGGCTTTATCTTACAAAAACCATAATTATAAATTTCTTATCATTAATATTATCTACCCCTACCATTGCTTAAACATCAATGCTATTTTATACCTATAAATTTGTTTCTTTCCCTGAGTTTATTATATTGATAGTTTCCGTACGGTCGTAGGATACAGAAGAGGTCACCAATACCATGCTCTTGCGGCAGGTGATCATAGGTAGGGTGGGCAAAAGGCGAGCACAATTACATCCATGTCTTCGCTGCGTTAAGATTTCTCCCTTCCTTTTCTTTCTTGAGTCTTTAAATTCTACTTTTTCCGAATTGATTTATATTTCTTCCGGTTCAGTTAACTGACGTATGATTTTGTCGCGAGCACGCTTAATTCTTGGTCTGTTAATAATAATGTGTAGATAGTGTCAGGGTCTGTATAAAGCAAGAACAACACTCCCAAAGCCGACGAGTTAGTCCCGGACCCTATACCGTGCAAGTACAGATCTCTCGATTCACAACACTTCATTCGAACGTTACACGTTACAGGCTTTGGCGTAATGATAGACGCTGATAAGTGTCAAATTTATAAAACGAAATTGATAGATATGGTGATTTTAACTGATTATGAGGATATCATATGTTCTGATACAGGTTTGGTTGATTCCGATAAAATTGTCTTAAGAAATATCCTAAAATGCTTCTGATTGTTTTATTAGCGGAATACCAAAAACTCGAGTCTCGACAGGGCTGTTGGAAATTAAGTTAATAGATCCACAAGGGACAGTGCAACGAGGACTATAGGACGCGAGGAAAAAAAAATCCTGGGGAGTTGTAAAATCGATGAGATCTTAAAATCAAATATTATCCAAGTTCCTCGCCTTTCCCCAGTCCAATGATGTGAAAAAGAAAAATGGTACTGATCGATTTCGTGTGGACTATATGATGTTAAATGACAATACCATTGCTGAAAGGTATCCTTGCCTCTTATCGCAGACCAGATTGCCCGGCCCATTGCCCATTATTATCGAAATAAAATTGCACTAATTGCAAGCGTTGTTCAGGAGTGAGTCTATTCATGATAAATTGCCAAGCCAAACTGAGAATAAATTTCTTAGCAGCTATTAAATCGGACGCCATTTTGAACAGTAGTGCCAATTTAAAGTTTTATACCTCTATTTACAAATCGGGCTGGTGAGTTCCTGGAGTATGTATAAAACATTAATTATATAAATCAGTTTCACTCCGAGCTTCAAAGAGTAAAGACGTGCAACTAACCTACGCTCCAAGCGACAGCTTATCAGTTTAATCTATAAATAGATCACCCGATTCGCAACAACTTCGTACACTATTACAAATAAAACAAAAAACACAAAGAACAAGAGAACTTACATACACGTAGTAGGGCCCGAGCCCAAAAATCACCGCAATGTCTCGACCACCCGACCGTCCGTTGACAATGATAAATTTGATAACAAGTGAACCAAAATATATTATTATAAGTAGAACCGACAATGAATCTTTCGAAAAAATATCGCCGTTTATTATAAAAAAAGTGGTAGACTTTACCTTTAATGGAACAGTCGAAATGTGTAAAAAAAACCAGATCTGGCACCCTTCTTATTAAAACAAAAAACTATATACAAGCACAGAAACTTCTTAAAATACAATCTTTCCACAACTTCCCGGTCCACGCTGAAGAACATAAAACACTGAACTCCTCTAAAGGCATTATCTACTCCAACGATTTACGGAACATCGACGAAAAAGAAATCTTGAAAGAACTAAAACCCCAAAATGTTATTGACGTCCGAAAAATACTAAGAAAAGACAACAACGATCCAAATAAATCAACAGAAACAGGCCAAATTGTACTAACCATCTCAACAATTAACTTACCCGACAAACTATGGATAGGATATGAAGTAGTCAATATACGAGCATACATTCCACCCCCAATGAGATGCTTCAACTGCCTTAGATTCGGACACCCCTCCGCTTACTGTAAAAGCCCTAAAACATGCGCCAATTGCTCAGAAAAAGCTCACACAACAAACAACGAAACATGCACCAATATCCAAACCTGTATTAACTGCAAATACGAAGATGGCAAAATTAAGCACCACAATGCAATGGACAAATCATGCCCCGCCTTTATTAAACAAAAAGAACTGACGGCTATTAAAATAACCCAAAAAGTGGACCACAAGACAGCCCGCTTTATATACAACACACGTCATACACACCCACCAATGTCCTACGCCCAAACAGCATCAATTCCAACAATCAAAACGCCGGCCATAGAAACAAAAGTTAACACAAATACTACATCAAAAACAAACTCAACAACACCAAGTACTATAAACAGACAAGTTATCACCTACGAAGACTCCTCTGAAGAACTCATGGACACTAGTGCATCAACATCACTACACTCCACACGCTCTGAAATTTGCGAAAAAAAAAGAAAATGAAAAGAAAAAAACAACCAAAAAACTAAAACTGATAAGAAAACTAAAAGCAAGATATCTGGAGATAAGTATACAATAAGTACCGATGAAGATTTAGAATTATAAAATTATACAAAATATAGTAAAAAAAAATTATTTAAGTTCTACTTAGCCTTAACCTATATTCTTATTCTTAATATGCTAAAGATATTACAATTAAATGTAAATGGATACCTTAATAATTACAACCACCTACAAATACTTATAAAAAAACACAACCCTAAAATAATCTCCCTTCAAGATACCCACCTCCACTCTACCCACAATATCCCCATTCCAATCAACTTTACTCTATACAGCACTAACAATTCTAATAACCCCTATGGCGGAGTAGCTCTTTTACTCCACAATTCATTGCAACAACAACAAGCCCAAATTGGTAACATTAGCTTTGACTCAATAGCCGTAACAGTAAATTCAAAAATCAAGTTCACCATAATTTCTAGTTATAAAAAAATTCACTTTACAAGATCTGCACAACACTTACCATATTGACACCCCAATCTTAATAACAGGCGACTTCAATAGCTGGCACAATAGTTGGGGATCCCCCAAAAATAACACACGAGGTAATATCATGTTTAAATTTATTAACCAGTCCTTATTAACAACCCTTAACAATGGTTCCCCCACCCACTTTACTACACACCATACCTTTACACACATTGATCTCACCATTGCTTCCCCCGAACTTAAACTACACTCCAAATGGTCTATTGACAGCCACCTTTCGGGAAGCGACCACTTCCCGATATCAATAGAAATTTTTGAAAAGGAGTCAACGGTCCTTCCCTCCAAACCAAAGTTCAACATTAATAAAGCCAACTGGCCCTTTTACCAAGCCTTAACAAAACAACTTTCCGATAACAGACCACCCAGCTCGAATATCAACCAAGAAACAGCCAATATATGCTCTTTAATACGACACAGCGCACACCTTTCAATCCCACTATATCACCCACCCACTTTACTATACACCATACCTTTACACACATTGATCTCACCATTGCTTCCCCCGAACTTAAACTACACTCCAAATGGTCTATTGACAGCCACCTTTCGGGAAGCGACCACTTCCCGATATCAATAGAAATTTTTGAAAAGGAGTCTACGGTCCTTCCCTCCAAACCAAAGTTCAACATTAATAAAGCCAACTGGCCCTTTTACCAAGTCTTAACAAAACAACTTTCCGATAACAGACCACCCAGCTCGCATATCAACCAAGAAACAGCCAATATATGCTCTTTAATACGACACAGCGCACACCTTTCAATCCCACAATATCACCCAAAAATATCCAAACAAGTTCCCTGGTGGGACAGCGATCTGAGAACAATAAAAAACAATAAGAAAATAGCCTGGCAGACCATGTGCCAAAATATTAACACAACCAATGCAATCAATTACAAAAAAGCTAATGCACAACTAAAAAGAGAAATAAAAATAAAAAACGCAAAGCTTTATTCGAATTCACCTCAGAAATAAATCCTCATACCCCTATCCCAATAATATGGAAAAAAATTAATAGGTTCTGCGGCCTCAAAACCCATATCCAAATTCACTGCCTTGCTAACCCATCAAACACTTCTGAAATGTATACAAGCAAACAAGACATTTCAAAAGCGCTATGCGAATACTGGTCAAATGCTTCTTTAAATAATAACTTCCATCCCACATTCAGATCCCACAAAGAAAACCTCAACTATAGTTTTACCCATGAAACATCCCCCCTCGCCAGACCATTAGATTGTGATATTTAAATGATTGAACTGAGAAGCGCCATCAATCAACTCAAAGGGAAAACACCAGGCAGAACCGCATCAGCTATCAAATGATAAAAAACTTACCAGATCCAGTCATGCAAAGACTTCTCAAACTTTACAATAATATTCTGCACTCATATATCCCACAACAATTTAAAGTAAGCAACATAGTACCCATCTTAAAACCAGACTCAGACAAAACAACAATAACCTCCTATCGACCGATTTCCTTAAATAGTTGCTTATCCAAAGTCATGGATAAAATAATTTCCAAAAGACTAGTTAACAACAGCCAGCTACTCGATAGTCGTAAAATGGGTTTTAGGAAGGGTAAGTCGGTATCAGATTCTTTAGCATCGATAGACTACCTGACTACCGCAACCCTATCGAGAAAAAACCATCTATCACTAATATCACTCGACTTCTCTAAAGCTTTTGACAAAATCGGAATCCACACGATAATAGACGAACTGGTAACCTGGAAATTAGGACACAAAATGATAAACTACATAGTCAATTTCTTGACCAATTTTCTCATCAAGTTCTGTATTAGTTAACAGACCTTGATTTTCCCCACCAAATTCGCCGGCTGCCAAACTTGCTTATGTTTTCCCTATATTTACAGATTCCTGCGTCCGATGCGAGTAGCGCGAGCGCTAAAACAGGAACAGACTTACTGCCTCCTACCAACGTTAAAAGAGAAGACACTTTTCCTGGCGTTATTACTGACCCAATCATCAAACACGCTGTAATTTCGTCTGGCCCCGAACAACCTCCTGGTCCTTTTCCGAGAGATGAAAAACAGGATAGACGCCTTTTCTCAACAAATTTTTACTATTCCACTGCAAAATCGGGACTTCAACTGAGAAGAAACTGTTTATGCTACTCGACCAAGCATGACAGTGTGTACTATCAACCCTGTTAGCTTTTTCCTGGGGAAACGACAAGCGGAATTCAAAGTATTTGGGTTACAGGATTTCGCGATTGGAAACATCTTTCGGAACGCATCAAGCTCCATGAAAATTCCCAGTCCCACGCTCTGTCTTGCGTCGTTTACGAGCAGTGTCAAAAATACGGAACGTTGGACGAAGCCCTTGAAGATGATTTTAAAAACAATCGTAATTTTTGGCGCAAGGTACTTGAAAGAGTTTTAGATGTCACATTAATGCTTGCCACGTGCAATTTAGCTTTTCGAGGAGGAAGTCATAAACTCTTGGACAGTAATAAACGAAATTTCTTGTCCGTGATAGAATTATTAGCGAAATACGACCCTGTTCTATCTATCTAAATCTATTAGATATGCCTGATATATCGGTAAAGTACTTGAGTCCTTGCATTCAAAATGAACTCATTTCTCTTCTCGCCAAACAAGTTAATGATTCCATCGTTTCTGAGTTGCAAAAAGCTCTTTTTTTCTCGGTGATTATGGACACTACTCAAGATAGTAGCAAAATCTCCAAACAACCATAAGAACATTGAATCCGACACGTTTTTCAGGCACTCATGACTCGATTTACGCGCTGAAAAAAAGATTGCCTGATATCAGCAATAATTTATCGCGTATTGTATTAACAAGAAGAAGTCTAGCGAAAGAAACGAAGCCTTAGGACTTCAAAAACGTGTTAAATCTCTAGATTTTGTTTGCTGTTTAGTCGTTATGTGCAAAGTTTTCGAAAAAATCAATATTGTTTCAAAAGCTCTTCAAACAGAAACAACAGATTTGATGATGGCACATGAGTTGTTGGTAAACGCATATACCGAAGTTTTTTCCATGCGACAATCGTTTAAAGAATTTTTGAAGGAAGCATGCGATTTATGTTTGAAACTTGGCATTCCTCTTTTTCAGAGAAAAAAGTGCACAGAAAACGAAAAAAACATTTCACCGAACTATGCGTAGACGAAAAACTTTCGGATCATCAGGAAAACTTCGCAGTGATCCTTTAGTAGACACTATTTGTTTTCAACTGAAGTACCGATTCGAAGGTATGAAATCTGTTCTAGAAGTCATATACCAAATTGAAGCAATTTCTAAACGAAAGCAACAAGCGTTATCATACCTTCCAGCCCAGAGACGAACGCGCCTACCGAGTTGTTGTAAAAGGCCTTCACTTCTCCACTGACCCGGATGACATTAAGGAGTGCTTCAGCTTCCATGGGCACAACGTCAGGGACTTATACAATCCCACACAAAGAGGAACGAAGAAACCGCTGAACCTCTTCTTCGTCAACCTCGAGCCCGCTAAAAATAACAAAGAAGCATTCCAGATTAAACGGCTATGCAGCACCGTTGTCATGGTCGAGCCGCCAATGAAATTTAATGACGTTCCTCAATGCTATCGTTGCCAGGCGTTCGGCCACACCCAGCCTTACTGTCAAATGGAGCACCGATGCGTCAAGTGCGGAGATCGCCACCCCACCGCTGAATGCACCAAGGCCTCCAGCGAACCAGGCCTTTGCCTCCATTGCAATGGGCCTCATACAGCATCATACAAAGGCTGTCCTATATATAAAAAGGCTAAAGGCGCGTTCGCCCTAAAGCCGACAGTACCACGAGGCCAGCAACCTCATTTCAGCAAGGTCAACCCCAACTTAAGCTATGCCAGCGCTGCCAAAATTGGAGTACCACAGTTTGACAATCCCGATCCTAGTCCTACAGGCAATCCGATGGACGCCTTAATGGCCAGGATGGAGTCAATGTTCGAGTGAATGATGGAGAAGGTCTTGAGCCAAATGACCAAAATGATGGCTACCATATGCAGCTCCCTATGCAAGCGGGACTAGATATCACAGTTTGGAACGCCAACGGTCTGGTTAGTTCCAGGCCAGAAGTCGAACGTTACTGTATGACAAATCAAGCCGACGTTCTCCTAATTTCGGAAACGCACTTCACCACCCGATCATATTTAAAAATCCGGGGATACGACATCATTGCCGCCAACCACCCCAACGGCAGAGGTCGTGGGGGCGCGGCTATTCCGATCCGAAGCAGCATCAAATATGAGGCCCTTCCTGCCATCAGAGAAGAGTGGGTTCAATGCCCCCAAATCCAAGTCACCACCACCAACGGAGATATCACCATTGCTGCTGCCTACTGTCCACCCAAACACAGCGTTACCGTCGAGGATTTTGGCCTGCTCCTCGATTGTCTTGGTCCCAAATTCATCATTGGCGGGGACTTCAATGCAAAACACCCCTGGTAGGGCTCTAGGATCAGGAACCCGAAAGGCACTGCACTGTACAGGCAAGTACAATCCAGAAATCTGAGCTGTCACGGGACAGGGGCACCGACGTACTGGCCTACGGATCCACATAAGATCCCAGACGTGCTGGACTTCGTCATCTCAGGAGGACTGGATTCTGCTGGAATCCAAACCAGAGAAGTGGTCGATCTCATTTCGGACCACAGCGCCTTCGCCGTATTACTCTACAGCCCTGCCCTGCTCAGGTCAGCCCGTAAAAGGCTAATTTTTAAATCAACAGATATTGGCAAGTACCAATCTCACCTAAACACCTTTACTGACCCCAGCCTGCCTCTTGACTCTCCTCATGACATCGAAACTGCCGTGGAAACAATGACCGCTCAAATCCAGCAAGCAGCCCCAGTAGCTGCACCAAAACCCTCCAACCGCCCAAGAGCCACCGACAGAGATATTCACTTCTGGAGCCCGGAAGTCGAAGAGCTCAAGCTCGAAAAACGGCGACTCCGGAGAGTATGGATGCTCTCAAGGAACCCCTTAGACAAAACTGCCCTTAACAGAGCGTGCAAACTTCTGTCGGAGACTCTGGCGAGGCTAAGGAAGGAGGCTTTTGACGGGTTTGTTGAGCAACTTGAGCCAGGCGACCCCCAGCACAACCTATGGCGGGTCACGAAAAGCATCAGACGGCCCCTGAAAAGGATCCCACCCGTGAAAAGAGCCGACGGCATCTGGTGCAGATCTGAGACTGACAGGGCCAACGCCTTCGCCAAACACCTAGAAGAGGTCTTTACGCCCCACAGTCGTTGCTCAACTGAGGACGCAGCGGAAACCGCCCGGCTACTAGCTGAGCCTCTCCGGCATGCCGACCCGATTCGTCCAGTCACAACTGAAGAAACAGCCGAGCTCATCTCCATCATGAGCAACACCAAGGCCCCGGGCGATGATGGTATCAATGCGATTGCATTAAAGCTACTACCACCTCCAAGCATCCTACTCATCACCAGGATTTACAACAGATGCATGGAAATAGGGTACTTTCCGTCCTCATGGAAACGTGCCTAAGTAGCCATGATACCTAAGCCTGGTAAACCTGAAGCCAATCTTGCCTCATACCGTCCAATAAGCCTACTTCCAATGCTCTCCAAAATACTCGAAAGAGTATTTTTGAGCAGAGCATTGCCTGTACTGGACGAGGCTGGACTGATCCCTGATCACCAGTTTGGCTTCAAGAGGCGACATGGAACTCCTGAGCAGTGCCATAGGGTCGTGCAGTACATTCTGGACGCTTTTGAAACCAGAAAGTACTGCATGGCCGTCATGCTGGACGTCAAGCAAGCATTCGACCGGGTCTGGCATCCCGGACTCCTCTACAAGCTCAAGACAGCCTTGCCTCGACCATACTTCCTATTCCTGAAGTCATTTTTGGAAGACCGTAAATTTGCGGTAAGATGTGGAGAGGCAATCTCAGAGTTCAGTGTGGTTCACGCCGGAGTTCCCCAAGGCAGCGTTCTTGGTCCACTGCTCTACAACCTTTATACGGCTGACCTCCCCGTTCTACAGAACCGGGACCTGATGGCTGCAACTTACGCTGACGACACCGCATTCCTGACTGTTTCGGACAGCGCCATAGAGGCTGCCGCCGTCATGCAACAACAGCTGGACCTGCTCAACAGATGGCAAAAGCGGTGGAATATCGAAGTCAGCAATGAGAAGTCCACCACCACCACATTCTCTCTCCGCCCAGGCAACTGCCCAACAGTCCACCTAAATGGCTCCCCAATCCCGCAAGTGGACACTCCCAACTACCTGGGGTTCACTCTAGATAGGAGACTTACCTGGAGGCCGCACCTAGAGAAGAAACGTAAGCAGACCTACGAAAGACTTCGTTCCTTCTACTGGCTTATGGGCAAAAGATCGAAGCTCCGAACGTCTTCGAAGCTGCTCATTTATAAAGCCATAATACGTCTAATCTGGACATATGGCATCCAGCTCTGGGGCACAGCAAAGTCATCGAATGTTCGAATCATTCAAACACTCGAAAACAGAGCCCTGAGAATTGCCACTGGGGCCCACACTTTCCATGACAACAACACTATCCACGAAGTCCTAAAGTTCCCATGGGTGAGAGGCGAAATTAAAAAGAGAAGCTTGCGCTACATAAAGAGGCTCCAAGACCACCCAAATCGGACGGCCGTCGCCTTGCTGGACAACAGAGAGCAGCCCAGAAGATTGCAAAGGACGCACCCATTAGACCTCGCATCAACTTCTTAATAAAGATAAATTTTCAATAAATATAAATTAAATATACTAAACTAGAATGTAACCCTAAATTTACTAAATATCGTTAGCATACTGTTATGTATTAAGTTAAAGGAATCACATTAATGAATAATCGATAGTTTTTAGTTTGCGATAGTTATCATTTTGAAAATACATCCCTGTTTATTACTTCTTCTTCTTTCACCATAAAAAAATGTAATTGAGTTTCAATAAGAATAAAATATACGATATAACAGTGGTGTCAGAAGTCAAAAGGAATGGCTTCTACCAATTCAGAGAGGGCTACATCGACTTCAAATAATGATCTAAGCGGGATCATTGAGTCGCTGGCTGATGCAATTCGCATAGCAGTGGCACAAGGTAGCCAAAATGCAGGGATTCCAGGAACTGCAAAGACGCCGCAGTTTGCAATGCCAAGCTACAAGAGCGGGGAAGATTCTACAGTTAAAGATTACTTCAGTCGATTCGAGTGGGCACTACAACTCAGCAAGGTGCCAGAGGAGGAGCACCACAACTACGCGCGTGTGCATATGGGCTCAGAATTGAATACAGCCTTACGTATACTGATCAGTCCAAAGTGTCCCGAAGAATTACAGTACAGGGAGATCAAAGAAGTGCTAATTAATCACTTTGATGGCAAACGAAACATGTATGCAGAAAGTTTCAAATTTCGTCAACTTCGACAAGAGCCAGAGGAACCACTGGCAACGTTCGTACTTCGCTTAAAACAAGCAGCATCCTTTTGCGAATTTGGTTCGTTCTTAGACAGAATGCTTACAGAACAAATGCTTTTCGGCATGGAGGGTCGCAGTATATGTGATGAGGTGATCGCAAAAAAGCCAGCTACTTTTGCAGAAGCATATGAAGCCGCCTACTCCAGAGAACTACTTTTGAGGTCTGCAAACACGGTGAGCGAAAAGACAACAACAGAGGTCGAACCAACATGCAAATTGGGATACAGCCCAATCAAAAAGCGATCGGAGAGCAGCAAGAAAGTAACAAGATGCTATAGCTGTGGAGGTCAGCATTTGCGACGAAACTGTAAGTTCAAAGACGAGAAATGCTTTAATTGTGGAAAGATCGGGCATATAAGCAAAGTATGTAGATCGAGTACCAAACAAATTTCAGAAGCTGATGATTCTGACAATCAAGCAGCATGGCAATTTGAAGAGCCTACAAATTCAGTCAATGCAATGAGGGCAGCAACAAGAAAAATGATTACAATGAACATTGAAGGATTTCGACTACCAATGGAATTAGATACAGGTGCCCCGTGCAGTATTATAAACAAGCAATCGTTTCGAGCAATTAAACCTTCAATGCGTCTTCAGAAAACCGACCGCAAATTCTCCAGCTATACAGGGCATAAAATTACATGCATAGGACGAGCGCCCCTTAACGTAACATATGGAAACACCACACGGAAACTTAATTTGTACGTGGTGGAGGGGAATCTGGATACACTGTGTGGACGCGAGTGGATCACACAATTTGCAAAGGAAATCAACTTCGAGAAATTATTCGATGAAGATAGAACTGAGGACGCCATTGATCTAGATATGTTTACATCCAACGGCAGCGCGATCAAGGCAATTAAAGTACAAGCAACTGGACTACCAGAAGACAAAAAAGGTCAGCTTCAACAAATTCTCACTAAATACAATTTGGTTTTTAATACTACAGCAGGAACATTCAAAGGGCCAGAAGTTAAGGTACACTTGAAACCAGGGGCAAAACCGATTTTTGCACGAGCGAGAGATGTACCATTTGCATTGCGTGACGCCTACGCAAAAGAGATCGACAAGAAAATTTCTGCAGGATTCTATAAGAAGGTAGATTATTCCGAATGGGCTTCAACAACACACGTAGTTACCAAAAAGACCGGGGGCATTCGAATAACTGGCAACTATAAACCTACATTAAACCCCCAAATGATTATCGATGAACATCCTATACCACGAGCTGAAGATTTATTCAACCAGATGAAAGGAGCTACAATATTCGCACACTTGGATATTACTGATGCATATTCACATTTACGAATTGACGACGAGTTCGCTCATACCCTTACACTGAATACAATCACTCACGGGCTCATTCGACCAACGCGCGCTGTATATGGTGCAGCAAACATTCCAGCTATTTGGCAAAGAACGATGGAAACAGTATTACAGGACATCCC
This sequence comes from Drosophila eugracilis, assembly GCF_018153835.1. Taxonomy (NCBI): domain Eukaryota; kingdom Metazoa; phylum Arthropoda; class Insecta; order Diptera; family Drosophilidae; genus Drosophila; species Drosophila eugracilis. Next base: position 16,714 of record NW_024572653.1, read on the forward strand.
AAATGTACTTAATTTTTTTCGATGACATAATGATATACGCCGGAAATATGGAAGAATTGCTAAAAAACGTTAGAGAAGACTTTGGAAAAGCTGCAGAATTTCGGATTAAAACTAAATAAATCAAAATGTATATTTGCGGCATTATTTATAGAATTTCTGGGCCACAAGATCGACGCACAAGGAATACACAAATCAACCAAACACATTGAGGCCATAATACATGCACCCAGACCAGCAACAATAGAGCAGTTACAGTTGTTTTTGGGAAAAGCAACATACTATTCGAATTTCATTCCAAACTTATCGACACTAGAAAGACCGCTTCGCAACGTTTTGAAGACAGGAAAATTCTACTGGTCTCAGGAAATAGAATCTGCATACAAACAAATTAAACAAATTCTGATATCCCCACAGGTACTGATGCCATATGATCCGTCTCTACCTCTACTACTAGCAACAGATGCAAGCAGCACAGGAATAGGCGCAGTCCTATCTCATCGACTAACCAACGGCAATGAACGACCAATTGCATATGCGAGCCGCACGTTAAGCCAAGCAGAACTCAAATACTCACCAATCGACAAAGAAGCACTTGCCATCGTATGGGCGACCCAAAAGATTCTTCAAATATTTATACGCTAGGCACCGGACATTAATAACGGACAATAAACCCCTCGCACAAATTTTGCACCCAGGTAAATCACTTCCAACATTGTGCATCTCTCGAATGGCTAATTATGCAGACTTCATGAGTAATTTTGATTTTTGATTCAATAACGAAAAATCTAAAGAAAACAGTAATGCAGACTACCTTTCTCGACTACCAATCAAAGCGGGCGTTATAAAGGAAGTGGAAGACAGTTCTTCGCTTGATGAATTCGACAATTTCATGATACGACAAATTAAGCAACTTCCAGTGACAGCCAAGGGAATATCGCAAGAAACAAGGAAGGACCAACACTTAGGAAAGATTCTGCAACTACTCGAGAATGGTCAGTGTTTGGCCAAGAATGGATATAAAAGCCCAGAATGTATATACGGCCTTTCTTATGGCTGCCTTACGTTTGAACACCGAATTGTTATTCCCACGAAATTACGACAAACAATTCTTGATGAGTTACACAGAGCACACCTAGGTGTAGTAAAAATGAAAGGAATCGCTCGATCCTTTGTGTATTGGCCCGGAATAGATAAAGACATCGAAAATACAGGAAAAGCATGCGAGTCCTGTGCCAAAAATGCTAAACTACCGCCGAAATGCTCCGACCACTACTGGGAATACCCTAAAACCCCATGGGAGCGCATTCATATAGACTACGCGGGGCCAATTCATGGTATGATGTTATTAATTATAACTGATGCCTACTCAAAATGGTTAGAGGTGAAGGTAACGAAAACAATTACGGCAGGTGCAACGATCGCCATCTTAGACGAATTATTTGCAACTTACGGAGTCCCACTGATGCTGGTTACGGATAATGGAACAAACTTCACGTCAAAAGAATTTAAAAACTACCTTACATCTGCGGGAATCAGATATCACAAATTAACGGTGCCATATCATCCTGCCACAAACGGGCAAGCCGAACGAAATGTGCAAACAGTAAAACAGGCATTAAAAGCAATGAGAACATCTTCGGACACAATGAGAAGAGACCTGAACGAATTCTTACAACAATACCGAAATGCTCCACACTGCACTACCGGAGAGCCTCCGGCAAAATTGTTTTTTGGGCAGAAAATTGCGTACCCGACTTGATTTAATCCGTCCAGAAAATGTAACAGAGAAAGTTTCCGCAAAAACGAGTCATGAACTTCAACCCTTCATATAGACAGTTCCATTCGCACGATGAAGTTTACTTTTTATCCGGAAACCCTCGAATGGACAAATGGGTGCAAGGAAAAATTACAAAGCGTCTCGGAGATCTTCATTATGAAATATTATACAATGGAAAACTCTTCAAAAGACATATCAACCAAATGCGAGGTTGCATCTCACAAGGTGCAAAAAGGATTCATCCGCGAGAGGGAGAGCAAATTACTGGAATACTCTTCCGAAGACAAAGACGCAGTTTCGGGATCTTCAAGTGATACAGTCCACCGAGATATTGAGAGTACCACCAATGAAGAAGATAATGATGACATTTTCAGCACTCCAATAACTTCGCCATCACTGGATCATAGGGATGCACTGGAGCAAACTCAACAAGCACCACAAATGGATTCGTCTACACCACAGGTGCAGGTGGACACAAAACCAACCCTACGACGATCATCCCGCATACGACAACCAAGAATTATATTTTCATCATCACCCTAAGAGGGGGAAGTATTGTTATGTATTAAGTTTAAAGGAATCACATTAATGAATAATCGATAGTTTTTAGTTTGTTCTAGATAGTTATCATTTTGAAAATACATCCCTGTATTTTATTACTTCTTCTTCTTTCCCCAAAAAAAAATAAAAAAATTTTTAAAAAAAAAAAAATACGATATAAAAAATATAAAATAATTTATTTTAAAATTATTAAACATAAATTTTTTTTTATTTTTTAGTCGATGTAACAAAATTAAATGGTTGTCCGCAAAGGACAGTATTAAATAAAAAATATACCCTGCTAATAAAAAAACAAAAAAATCTTAAGGATTCATTAAATTTTCATATTTGTAAGAAAAATGTTCTTAGATGATAGAGTTACATATCATTGTCATTTAACAAGTTTCTTTAGGGGTGCAGCTCATTCTGAATGTAACGTGGAGTATAGACTACATAAATCCATACCGGTGTTATTCCATAACTTTTACAATTGTTTACCAATAAATAAATACTACAATTCTGGTTCAAAAAATATTAGAAGTGAAAATAATTTATAATTATTTATAATTTGATATATTTAGATATACGCCATGAATGTTATAAAATGGATGAAGCATTAAGCATTATAAAAATGTTTTACTTATTGGTACCCCACTATATGGTGTTACGACAATGTTCAGATCAAGGGCACACAAATAGCAACAAATAGGGTACACTAGAATATTATTTGCCGTAATGACAGTGAGGATAACGCAAAAATAATGAAACGAAATTTATATTATCAAATCATAATGACCATATTACGATATCAATAAAACATCCTTTCTTTAATGGTATACATTTTTTAGAGCTTGAAAATAGATATTCAAGAGATATAAGAAATGGAAAGCATAAACAAGTCAACTCATTAAATGAATTTAGAGATAAGCCACAAACATTAGAAATGTATTTATTATAAGTGTTTAGTCATTTCATTTCATTGCTCCTACTGTTTAGATATATTCAATAACAACTTAAATAATTGCTCATATAGTTGCATACATTTTTATAAATACGCTTAAGCTTAAGTTTACTTTGTTTACTCTTGAATTACTACTCTTAAGGAACATATGTACATATGTAAATTTACTTGTTTACTCTTGAATTGCTACTCTTAAGGTACATATGTATGTACAAACTGCGCTCTTTAATTGTTACGCTCACTTTGTCACACATACTGGAATTTGCATGCTTACACATACACGCGCAATTATGCGAGCGCATTAGTTCTAAAGCCAAATGAATTGGAAATTAAAGGGCACTTAAGAAGAACAACTGAACCATAGCGCATCAACTTTATTGTCTGTCCCGTCCGTCTAAGCGAGTTGGCCTACCGTTAGAATTCAACTTGGACCTTTAGTTGCTTGTGGCACAGGATCACTTCAGAAGGACGTTCCCGTTTTGGACATCCAATAAGTATAATATTTGTATAAATATACGATTTAAAAAAATTAATTTGTATATTATAATGTATATAAATAATAATAAAACAAAAAAAAATTTTAATATTTTAATTTGGTTCACAAACGTTTCCGACTTTAGATTTCAACAGGCTTGACTTCTAATGCCCAGGTAAAAGGAATTGTTTTTTGTATTGCTTATACATGGTTGTTTTGTTGGGAAGCAGTTGGTATTACCACTGAGACTGAGCATTGCGAAGTTAAAACTAAGACTGTGAGTTTCGATGGAAGTGGTCCCGATTTTTATACTAGTTTAGAGACACGCATACATGCATATTCAACGTATTTGTTTGTAAGCTTCAAAGTGTTAATACAAATACGTCATCACTCACTCCAGACTACAGTTATATGTATTAAAATTGTGAACGAATCAGCGTTGACCAGTTCACTATGGCGTAAGTGACCACAAAAGTGTTCAAATTAGAAAAATATTATATTATATCAATGCATTTACAAAATCTCAAGCTATTATGCGATATATTTAAAATGTTAATGCTTAACAGTTCATGTTAGCATAACAGCTGTAAGGTCAGCATTTGATTCCGAAGCCCTGTGCTAAATTTACATTTTCAGTCAACCTTGATATTCAATTCTTTGTGGTGCGGGGGAATGGTGGATCTATCAAACACATAAGCAGATATTGGTGGCCAAATTATTATGTGCCCATAC
>NW_024572654.1:0-111768 GCF_018153835.1 Drosophila eugracilis
TTCTGTTGATTCTTCCGCTCTTATGGAGAAGTAAGTGGTATTTCTGATTCACGAGAGCCGACGTTCGTTTTGTTGTTGCTGCCGAGACTTGCTAGCATTAGAACACTTTATATTGGACATTTCCAATGCACATAAGCACAAGTACCCACTCGTACACTCTGAGCGTCTTTTCTCGAAATAGAAATTTTTATGGTTTTGACGGTTTTTATCGCGATGCGATATGAGCCGTCGAAAACTACACTGAGTTTCCTACCCAATACAGGATGATGTGATAAGTAGAAATTCCTCCCGTTGGAAATTTCGCTGGATTTCTTGCATGTGACCCAGATTTTGATATTTTCTCATAATGATAACTCTTTATTTTGCTCCAAACGCCGTTCAACTCCTTGAAGGGTGTCTGCGAATTCAGGATCTGAAGCTGTAAAAGCAACTTCCACGATGTTCTTTCCATTATCGTCTTGATGTTGTTTGGAATACTTGTAGTGCAGATGCGTCAATGCTCTGCCTTTCCAATGATGAAGTGAACCTGCCAAGCACGTTAGTATACGAAATTGGATGCGTAAGGTGCTGCATCCCCTTGTTGTGTCTGCTTTGATCGATGAAATTCCCGTAACCAATATGCGGGATGGGGTACGAGTCAAATGAAGTACGTGTATACAGCTTTCAGAGGTAAGAACCTTCAGTTGATTTGCGTTTGGTTAGCTCCAGCTCCTCGCAACGCGAATCCAAAAATTTTAAGAATTTTTCCAGTGTGGGTGACTTGTGTGTTTGGCTAAGTGGAAACCCCAGATGTGTGTGGAATCCTGACATGAAGAACCGATAAGCAAGATCCATGCTCGCACTGCAATAAAATGTATGTTTAGTATTTCACTCCATTCCACACATAGATAAAGGATGCAAGAGGTTGTGGTTTTGCGTATAGTCATTGTTTCCGAGCAACTACAAAACAAAAAAGTCATACACACGCATGCATCTGATTTGTAAACTTCTTGTAAGAGCATAATTCGGCACCCGTTGCGCACGCGCTGAATGCGGTAGAGCTCCGGAGGTAGTGTGCATCATTATAGCTGAGTGTATATTCATAAAGAGTAAGAAAACAAGTATTTTTTCCATTTCACATAAAATGTTAATTTATTTATTATTAATACCATAAATTATTTTTCAAGCTCCATTCCTTCGATTTACGTAAAAGAGGCCTGCGCATGTTTCCAATCTCAAATCCTTCAGATCTTGTGCACCTTGATGCATTAACATAATTTTGTTTTAAGAAGGTATTCCCGTAACCAATATACGGGATGGCGTACGAGCCAAATAAAGTACGTGTATACATCTTTCAGATACATATTAATACATATATGGGTAATATCATCCCATCGAATTGTAGAAAAAAATGATCAATTTCTTCAAGAAATATCATTATTTATCAAAATAGTTTACGTGAAACAGCTTTTGTCACAAGTGTTCTTAGCTTCAATATGATGTGAATGCAAGTAGATGTGTTTTGTTTATTATACCCGTTACTCGTAGAGTAAGAGGGTATACTAGATTCGTTAAAAAGTATGTAACAGATAGAAGGAAGCGTTTCCGACCCTATAAAGTATATATATTCTTGATCAGGATCAATAGCGAAGTCGATTGAGCCATGTCCGTCTGTCCGTCCGTCCGTATGAACGCTGAGATCTCAGGAACTATAGCAGATACATATGCAGATCCCGGGACAAAGCAATTTTATTTCAGCATCCTGCCACGCCCACTCTAACGCCCACAAATCACGAAAAACTGAAGTCGCTGAAATCTCGGGAACTATTAGAGCTGGAAAGTTGAAATTCAGTATATATAAGCTTTGGATCCCAGCGCAGCTTTTAATGGTACTATTATGTGGTCACACCCACCCATACGCCCACCAAGCTCAAAAGTCGGTTTTCGCATTTTCAAGAAAACCTGATATCTCGGTAACTATAAGTGATAGAAAGTTCGGATTAAGCATGTAGATTTTTATGATGCCCCAAATGCGTATTGTTTTTTCCCATCTGGCCACGCCCACCCTAACACCCACAAAATCCCAAAAAACTAAAAATTAAAAAATCTCGGGAACTATAAGAGCTACAAAATTTTGCTTAAGAATACGTATTTAAGAGATGCCTCTCCAACTTGCCACGAAGTTGCATCCGGCCACGCCCACTCTAACGCCCACAAATCGCGGAACACTGTGGGGTCTATACTAATATTAAGAATGCCTTCGTTTGACGTTTTATAACTTATTTCTGTTAATATCTATCGATTTATCGATTTATTTTTCAAATCGGAACATTATTTCGCTACTTATGGAGAAATTTAGGTTATAACGCTTCACATGGGCAGTGACGTCACTATCAGTTACTCAACATGCTTCCTCTGACAATAGGTGGCGCCTTGTGAATTTCCACTAGCGAAATTAATATGTTAAAATTGTGTAAAACAGTAACGGGTATCTTATAGTTGCGGCACTCGACTATAGCGTTTCCTCTTGGTTTTAACTACTTTTAAACAAATTTATAATGTTGTATGCATTGTTTTCAGCACACACACCACCTTTAACATGATTTTTACAATAAGGAAATCTGTTTCCTCTAAACCGGTTTAATGACGTACAATGTATGTTCTTGACATTAATCAAATGGTGGTTTCCAAAAAATGTCTGTACAAAATGTTTCTTTTCCATTCCCTTACAGATAATTGGTTTTCCAATAGTTATTACCTTAAGATATCGTCGCGTTTGCGCACATCTGTTTTCCCATCGTTCCCACAAATTCTATGATGCTTATTCATTAACCAGTTTGCAGTGGTTCGAGATTTTGTATTTAATAAAGTGAAATCATTGGTGATTCTAAAATAAAACTATTATTGACGTTTTGTTCTTTTTCCAATTTTATGATGCTTATTTATTGACCAGTTTGCAGTGGTTCGAGATTTTGTATTTAATAAAGTGAAATCATTGGTGATTCTAAAATAAAAATATTATTGACGTTTGGTTCTTTTTCCACTACTATTTCAATTTCTTTAAGAAAAAATTGATTGTTATTGTCAAAGAAACCTGAAATATAAATTGATACAATATTTTTAATCATTTTTAAAATTTATTATTTAATAATTAATTAATTATTATTATAATTATATATAGTATTTAAATGAAGTTCAAGTTTGATAAATTATTTGTTAAAAGTTTTCCATTCAGTGTAAATCGGATTATTGTAAGCCTTAGTCTCTCCCAATTTGCTGATTTTTTAACATTCCACCTCGCTCTAATTTTTGGTTGACGTAGGAGTCCAAACTACGAAATACAATAGGTAGGTTTACACCACTTTTAGAAATATCAAACATTTTAATTTTTGCAATGTCACTAATGTCATTTCTTATTTAAATATTTGTTCCAATCCCTTTTTTTCAAAGACAAAATCTAGATTTTTAGTTAGCATTCATGGTCATGTTTACAATTCAACAAAACCTTATTATAGTCATTAGCAAACCCCAATACATTTTTTAACGGGAAAAGAAAGTTAAATGGTATGGTTCAGTAGAAAAGTCATTTCCACTACTCCATCAAGAATTTAATAGATTTTGACTTTGAAGTTGCAAGCGGACAAATCGAGTTAAAAAAAGTTGCAACATTATCAGTTGTAGATCTGACTGTTGTACCTTCTCTAATACTTCCTTTAAAGTTGTGGTAACTTTCATGAGGGAGCACATAGAAGTCTTAATTTGGATAGTAATTCAAATTTCTTCGTTTGTTTTAAATGTTTGGTTACGACGAATGGTTATAAACCTCTTTTTTCGAAATACTCTCATCTGAGTAAACTTTTTCTATATTATGATTTCATTAGTTAGAATATGAAGAAATTTTATTTATCGTCTATATTTGGAATCGAATTATACATATTAAAATCAATTAATGCACACTCAAAACGTCCATCCAATTCGATTGGTGGAAAATTGTATGTGCTTATAACAGAATTTAAAGACAAGGACACTGATCTAGACATAATGAAATCTGTTGTCAAATTGTACAAGTCTTTATCGTTTAAACCATTTGTATACCAATCTAATAACTTTTTAAGTCAAAATAAACTAATCAAAGCCTTTTCTATGTCTTGCAATATCCATATCCCTAGCTTTACATATGAGCATGAATCCAAATTTATCCTTCCAACATTTTTTACAAATTTCCACAAATGTGTCGTATCCCATATCTGTATTATGTTGTCTTGTTTTTGACAAGCTGCATCATCAAATACCAGAATAGAATTATTTTTGCTTCACTCCTTCACCATCGTTATGGGAGAAAGTAAGATATCCCCTTCTTTTAATACCGTTTATTAGTTTTTCCAAGTACTCATATTTAGGTTGATATAAGCTCTTAGAAATCACGTAAAAATTCTCGAATTTTGATCCGTTTGGACTCTCTATCAAACTGAACATAATGTTCGTGTTATCACAATTTGAAGGACCAACAACAAGAGCTCTTATTGTATTAGGTATGAGGGAACTATGTTGTGGAGGTGGTTTTTTCATCGTTGATATTTCTAATGATAATTTTTTGTTTTTGACTTATTAAACGGATATTTTAAACTAACGTACCTCATTCGGTGAGAAATCTTTGATGATTGAACATCAATATAATGGGGAAACGTTTTTATAATCGATTAATTAGTGGCTTTAATTGTAAACATGGTGGTGGTCCACTTAATTAATACATTACCTTTTGAAGCCCATATACCAGGATATCATTTTTGTGGGCCTGGTACACAGCTAGAACAACGTTTGAAACGAGGTGATCCAGGAATATTGCATATATCAGTACAACTTCAACCTCCGGAGAGATAAGTCGTGCCAAAACAGTCTAAAGCCTAGCTTCGTGCAAACCAAAAACGTTATCAGCAAAATCAAACAAATATCAATCACAAAGAGAAATTAAAATACCCAACAACACCAAACACACGGAAACCTCTAATACGGGCTCAAGCCCTTTATCCAATCATGACGGACCCACCTGACATTTTCAAAACTATCTTAACATCAAAAGAAATTTATTGTAATTAAAAGGAAGGAAAACGGCTCATTCGAAAAAATATCACCATTCCTAATTAAAAAATCCGTAGACTTTGCCTGTGGAGGAGAAGTTGACGGATGCAAAAAAATAAGAGTCGGAACATTGTTAATAAAAACTAAAAATGAATTGCTAGCCAGAAAGCTCCTTAAACTTCCAACAATCGTATAAATGGAAGTGACAACAAGCGAACATAAAACATTATTGTAACGACCTTAGATATATTGACGAAGACACTATTTTACAAGAACTAAAACCACAAAAAGTAAGCGAAGTAAAAAAAATAATGAAACGACAAAACCCCAACACTAACTCTGATAGCAGCAACACCACTCTAGTTGAAACCGGATTGATCATTATCACATTTGAAACACACAAACTCCCAGAAATATTGCGAATTGGGTTCGAAACAGTGCGTGTACGAGAGTATATCCCACTTCCTCTCCGATGCAGAAAATGCCTCCGCTTTGGTCACTCAGCACCAATATACAAATCCCAATAAACTACAAACTATTAACAAACATAGCAACCAACAGATTTGGCGGCGTAGCACTTTTAGTTCATAAGTCAATTCAACACACTACCCCTAACACCACAGACGACCTAGAAACAAGAACCATAAATATACAATCTAAACTAAAATTAAACATATTTTCAACATACATATCTCCCACCAAAAACATTACTCTCTAGACACTTCAAACACATTAAACACACAACAAGCACCCTCACTAATTATGGGGGATTTCAATGGATGGCATCCTTCCTGGGGCTTACCAACAACAAACACACGAGGAAAATAACTCAAAGATTTATTGAGAATGCACACCTTATTCTACTGAACGATAAAACTCCCACTCATTTTTCAACTCACAATACTTACACACACACAGACCTCACACTCTGCTCTCCAATTTTGGCGCCCCACACTTAGTGGGAAATACAGAACGACCTTCATGGTAGCGATCATTTTCCTATTATCATCACCCTATTTCCATCAACTAATACACAAAAATTTTAAGCTAAAAGAGGCCAACTGGGAAAAATACAACTTACTTACGCAACAATCAAACGAAAAATACCCAACCTCTCAAAACGTAAACAAAGAAGCAGCCCAAACTAACAGAATCATTCTATCTAGCGCAAACCTTTCCATCCCACAAACCTCACCAAATACCCACTCCTACAGAGTGCCACGGTGGAACAAAAATCTCGACCAGCTACAAAAAGAAAAACAAAAAGCGTGGAAAACACTCAACCGCCATATAACACTAGAAAACATCAAAGACTACAGACGAAAAATGCAAAATTTAGATACACCTTAAAAAAAAGTAAAAATGAACTAGATCCTTTACTTCAACCATCCAACCATCAATCCCTTCATCCAAAATATGGGCGAATATAAGACTCTTCTGCGGACTTAACCCAGTTAAGCAAATCCACGCCATAACAAACCCAACAACGAAGTAACTACAACTAATAACGAAATTGCCAATATCTTTGCTAAACATTTTTCAAACCTGTCAGTCGACATGAATTTCCCAGAACATTTTCGAAACAACAAATACAGGAACAATAATGTAGATTACACACCCTCCCCATCAGCTCAATCCATAGAAAAACCGTTTTCAAACCTCAAACTAGCGTCAGCACTACAAACCCTCAAAGGATCTGCCCCAGGACTCAACAGAATCTCCTACCAAATGATCAAAAATAGCTCCAATACTACAAAAAACAGAATAACAGCCCTATTTAACAAAATATTCGATACTCACATACCACAAGCCTTCAAAACTAGCCTTATAATTCCTATCCTGAAGCCAAACAGTGACAACACTCAAACCACCTCCTACAGACCCATCTCCCTCAACTGTTGCCTAGCAAAAACACTAGATAAAAAGATAGATAGCCAAAAGACTTTGGTGGTTTGCAACTTACAACAATCTGCTAAATAGAAACCAATTTGGATTTAAAAAAGGCAAATCGACTTCGGACAGTCTACTTTACGTAGACTATCTCATATCGAAGTCACACCAGCACAGCTTACCCGTCACTGTAGATTTTTCAAAAGCCTAATCGACCAACTTCAGGAATGGAAAACAGGGCCGAAAATAATAAATTACGTCCGAAATTTTATGCTTAACAGAAAAATAATAATTCGTGCCGGTGAACGCCGATCCAACACACTACCCTAATTCAATGGAATCCCTCAAGGATCCCCAATCTCCGTTATACTATTCCTCATAGCCTTTAATAAATTGTCCGATATAATATCCTTACACAAGGGAATCAAATTTAATGCATACGCTGATGACTATTTTCTCATAATTAACTTTAATAAAAAGAAAAATATTAGCTTTAACCTAGGCAACCTTCTAAACGACATAGAAAACTGGGGTTCATATTCCGGGGCATCGCTATCCCTATCAAAGTGCCAACACTTCCAAATTTGCAAAAAGCACAACTGCACTTGTGTCGTTACATTCAATAGCATGCAAATCCTCACAGTAAACTCGTTAAAAATCTTAGGAATAAATATAGACAGCAAATACAAATGGAACACACACATAGATAAACTTATACCTGCACTTCATAAAAAACTAAATATAATAAAATGCCTATCCAGTCTCAAGTTTAAGTGCAGCACATATACATTAATCAACGTGGTAAAAGCTACTATTGTTGCAAAAATACATTACGACCTGTTCCGATACGGACACGCACCCAAAACCACACTTAACAAATTATAACCGCCCCTAAACTCCGCTATTCGCCTAGCTCTCGGAGCCTTTCGTTCTACTCCAACAAATAACCTCCTACAAGAAGCCAATATTCCTGCAATATAATTAAAACGAGATCTGCAAACAGCCGAACTAAATAAAAACCTCATTTATTCCAAAGACACACCAATTCACAAATTCGTAAAACAAAGTAAACTTAAAAAGAAATCTCCACCAATTATAGACCGTATAATGAGCCTCTGCCAGCAATTTCACCTACCTTTCGAACCACAAAAACTAAACAAACTTAAGCCACCCTGGGACCTACCCAACCTTATAGGCACATCCATATGATTACATTAAAAAAGCAACCCACCCAAAGAAATATACCAGAAAATATACGAAGACACTAAATCAAAACTTAAATCACACAACTTTATATTCACTGACGGATCAAAAATAACCGACATTATAACATACGCCATTACAACGGAAACAAGCATCCTAAAATTTGGAATCCTACCACCATACTCCTCTGTTTTAACAGCCGAAATCATCGTCATTCTCGAAGCTATCAAAATTATAAAAAACAAAAGAGGCAAATATGTAATCTGCTCAGATTCCCTCGCAGCAATAGACTCAATTAAAAATACAAACAATAATAATATTTATCCAAATAAAACAAGATCACTATTAACACAGTTAGCCCCAAAAATAAAATTAATTTGGATTCCTGGCCATGCAGGCATTGCGGGAAACGAACTGGCAGATCAAGCAGCAAAGTCGACCAACAAAAGCCCACTAATCTTTACACCCAATATAAATCCTACAGATATAAAAAGACAACTCAAATCTTAGCTCAAGGCAAGACAAAGCCAAAACTTAATACACTGTAGCCAAGGGTACCAATCCATCAACACCAATAGCCACCATATTAGCGACCATTTTAGACAAACCCACCCAAACTGGAATAGACTCGACCAAACTAAAATTACCCGACTACGGGTAGGACACACCAGCCTCACCCACCAACACTATCTGAACCAAATTCCAACACCACCTTGCCCTTTCTGTCAAGGCAACCTCTCCCTACACCACATACTAAACACATGTCCACCTATCTTGCAAACAAAGCAAACTATCTTCCAGAATTCCAACCCGCTACATCTCCTCAATGGCCTAAACGCAGAAAACATTAAAGTACATTAAGCTAGTTTAGTTTTGTGTGTCACATTCATTTTATAACCAGGAGGAACATTATTTCCGAATTCATGTAACGTATGATTGGGTGTATTGCCTAAATATGAACCACTAATGATATTACATTCCAAACGAATAGTATTAATTTTTTAAATAAATACAGTCTGATCTGATAAACATGTTTTTGTGGGGTGTGGCTCTATAACTCGTTTATAAAAACCAAAAAGTTGACCAATTGATCCTTCCTTATTAGTAAACCGGCTCCCGAGTGCTGGTTATTTTCACTTGAATAGTATTGTTATAGCTTTCAATTTTAAAAAATTTTTCAAAACCATAATCTTTAAGTTTTTATAATATAAACAGTTAAAGTTCATACTATCCAGTGGGAATTGTGATCACATTAGTTCCAATATGGAAGAGATTGTTTTTTGGACTATATTTGAAATGAAATTGTACATAATTCACACTCAAAACGCCAATGTATTAAAATAAAGTTTGCATTGTCACGAATCAAGTGTTTACATAAATAAGATCTTATGTTGTCTTGTTTTTCACATCAAATTGTATTTTTTCATCAAATATGCGTCAATAAGACGATAATGACTTGTTATTTAAAAAATGTTAAAGTGGATTCTATATGGCGACCTTGACAGTTATCATAAGGCAACTGGATTCTACAACAAAAGCAAGAAGAAGGATCAGGAATTCGGCAACAACAACTTCAACTATACACGGAAGAAAATTAAATTGGCAACAATATAAGGCGACAGGAGGACACATATGAAAAAAGTCTGAGTGAGTAGAGTGTGAGTGACGGTACGTGGAGGGCAGAAAAACAAAATCAATAAAAGAATAGCGAACATAAAATGGCTGCTATTCGCACAGTCTAAACCGCCTGCATGGACGACGGCTCAGAAACTTTATAATGAGCTTGCATTTTTTAAAGAAACCAAAATAGAGTACAAGTCACAACTCACTCAGCAAATGATATAAAAATTGTAAATCAATAATTAATAAAAGACAAGAGGAAACGCTATAGTCGAGTGCCGCAACTATAAGATACCCGTTACTGTTTTACACAATTTTAAAATATTCATTTTGCTAGTGGAAATGCACAATGCGCCACCTATTGTCGGAGGAAGTATGTTGAGTATGCTTATAGTGACGTTACTGCCCATGTGAGGCCTTATAACCTTAATTTCTTCATAAATAGCGAAATAATGTTCCGATTTAAAAAACCTTTAAGAAATCGATAGATATTAACAGAAATAAGTTATACAAGGTCAAACGAAGGCATTCATAATAATATTACAGACGCGTTAGAGTGGGCGTGGAGGATGCGGAAATAAACTTGTGCTGCGTATGGACCTCAAGAATCTTCATGGTTAATCTCACTTTTGTATCTCTTATAGTTCCTGAGATCTTAGCGTTTATTACTGACGTACGGTCAGACGGACATGGCTCAATCGTCTTCGCTATTCATCCAGATCAAGAATATATATACTTTATAGGGTCAGAAACGCTTCCTTCTACCTGTTACATACTTTTGTAACGAATTTAATATATCCTTTTAATCTACGAGTAACGGGTATTAAAACCAAATACTCCCAAGCCACTGCCCAAACTACCAGAAGTCTGACCTACCGACCATTCCGCTCGTTTAGAAGTATAGCCCGTAAAGCGATGCAAAACCATAGGTAGAATATATGTACAAAAAAAAATTTTTATGAAACGCACTTATGGAATAGATGAGGAGTAACTCAATAAGTAAATTCAGTGAGGAAATATGTAATAATTCTATAAGATCAAAATAGGGTATCGTAAACGTTAAGACAGTGGATTCCACTACAAACGTAATAAATAAGCTTGAACCAAATAATATTGATTTGGAAATACTAAACATAACGTTAATAATATTTGTCGTAATAATGTCCGCTAATTGCGCTGAAAAATTGTACAAGCTTCATAACAGATGTTTGATAAAACGATTTATGACCCAAAAAAACATCTTGAAAAAAATTCAAAAAAGAGAAAAATGTTGATGGTAAAATAAAAATATATATATAAAAAATATTAATAAATAAGTAACGAAAAGAAAATAAAATAAAATAAAGTATATTTAAAAAGAAATATATATGTATATTTTAGGTAAAGCAAGTGCTATGAGGGTATTTATGAAATAATTCATATCCATAAAATAATGGAATGGAATAAATTATCTAATGAACTATTAGAACTATGAACTATTAGAGTAGAATTTGACAAACCATATAAATCACTAGACCAGAACAGACCAGAACAAAGAACCACAGTTAGAAAACACGCAAAAATATTGGTTAAATGCTTTAATGAAGCACGAGTGCTAATATATGAACATAGAGATAAATTTAATCAGGATCATTGGTCTCAGGTATCAAAGTATTTGTTCAGACTAAAATCCAAAGCTAGATATATCAATACCCAATATACTTAATACGTCAGTAATAATCGAAACTGGTGAAGAACCAGAATCAAAAGAAGCGAATAATACTGACCAAGAAGAATTGGAAGAGAAAGAAATAAATAATATCACTATACCAGCTATATTAATGTCTGACTTGGACATTAATGCAGATTCATTTATTACAATGGTACAGTCAAATATTGATTTTATAAACACTGCATCAGAGCTTATACCAGTATTTGATGGAAAAGTGGAAAATTTAACAAGTTTTCTCGATGCATTGCAAATTATAGAATCAATAAAAGGTGAACACGAACAATTAGATATTTCAATAATAAAAAACAATAATAAACAATAGCAACAACAAATAATGCATCATACGACTACTTAATACTGCAAATAAAGATCAAGTAGTCAATACAAGTAACGTGGCATATGAATCACTCTCGAACTACGAAGTAGTCAAAACTAATAATAAAGATAGATAAAAGTCTGTATTATCTCAACTATCAAAAAACTTTCCTTCACAATTCAAGTCCCAGCTCTCAAACTTATTCACCAAATACAGTGATACATTCGGATTGGAAACGGAACCAATCAGTATAAATAATTTCTACAAATAGAAAATGAGATTAAAGGATGACGAACCAATATATGTAAAAAATTATAGAAGCCTACACAGTCATGTGAACGAGATACAATAGCAATTCGGAAAATTGATCACCGACGGAATAGTCAAACCTTTTGTATCTGAATATTATCATTTGTCCCCAAAAAATGATATCCCGCTTCAGAGTCAAAGAAATGGCTATTAGTGATTGACTATCGTCAAATAAACAAAAAATTATTTTCCGATAAATTTCCACTTCCTTGAATTGATGACATTTTAGGTCAACTAGGGCGAGCAAAATATTTTTCGTGTCTTGACCTTATGTCAGGATTTCACCAAATTAAACTCGAAAATAACGTCATTTTCAACGAGCAATGGCTCATATTGTTTCACTCGATTACCTTTCGGTTTAAAATAGCGACTAATTCATTTCAGATGACTATTGCGTTCTCTTGATTAGAACCTTCACAAGCATTGCTTTATATGGATGACTTAACATACATATGCTTAAAAACTTAACAGATGTTTTTGAGAAATGTAGGAAATCAAATCTAAAATTACATCCAGAAAAATGTTAATTTTTTTGCATGAGGTGACTTTTCTCTGTCATAAATGCACAGATAAAGAAATACTTTCAGATGAAAAGAAATATGACGTCATCGTGAAATCCGCACAATGCGGAAAGGGCTAAACTTTTTGTAGCTTTGTGCAATTATTATAGAAGATTCATTAAAAGCTTCGCCGAATATTCCCGGCACATAACAAGATTTTGCAAAAAGAATGTTCCCTTTGAATGGACAGCTAAGACGCATTCCAATATTTAAAAACCAAATTAATGGAGCCAACATTATTACAATACCCCGATTTCAATAAAGAATTCTGTATAATTACGGATGCAAGCATATGGAGCGGTTTTAACTCAAAACCATGATGTACTCCAACTTCCCATTGCTTATGCATCTAGAGCTTTCACTAAAGGAGAAAGTAATAAGTGTTCTACTGAGCAGGAATTAGCTGCAATACACTGGGCAATATTACATGTTAGACCATATATATTTGGAAATCATTTCACAATAAAAACAGACCATAGACCCTTAATATACCTTTTCTCAATGATAAATCCTAGTTCCTGACACGTATGAGGCTTGAATTACAAGAATATGATTTCTCGCTTGAATACTTAAAGGGAAAAGACAACTATGTAATATATGTTGAATATACTTCAATAGATAATTTCAAATTAATGGGCAATAAAATATTGAAAAAATTAGAGTATCAAACAAGCCATTCTGTCTAACTTTCATGACGATTCCATACAAGGAGGTCATACTGGCATTTCAAAAACTTTAGCAAAAATCAAAAGAAATGAATGTCATAAATGCCAGAAAGCTAAAATAACAAAACATAGTAAGACCGCATTAACAATAACAGACCCGCCTATAAATGTTTTCGACAGAGTGATAGTGGACACCAGAGAACGGCAAGGATACACCCAGACAATGAGTGCACTCGAATCATTTGTGACTTTTCGGCACTCAGAGTGTGATCGGCACCCTAAAATAAGGGTGGGTGTCTTGGTGAATGTGCACTTGCGCACCCAGTACTCTCTTGCACAGACACCCAACACACTCATAGCAAATGAAGGGAGTGTCTGAAACATGTTTTTGGGATGAGTGAGTCGGGTGTCTTCAAAGGATTCGAGTGTTTCGGGTCTCTTTAAATGATTCAAGTGCGGCACATAACTATTGTCCATATGAGCTAGTATTTGATAAAACAAGTAATTTGCCAAAGCAATTTAATAACATAAATAGCATAGAAACCATATATATAATAGATGATTATGCTAAAGAAAGTAAATATAAATTAGAAGTAGCATTCAAAAGAGCTAGGATAATGATAGAAGAGCCTAAAAATAAAAATAAGGCACTGTATGATCAGAAGGTAAGCAATCTATATATCGGTAGGAGATAAAGTTTTATTAAGAAATGAAACATGTCATAAGATAGATTATAAATATACAGGTCCATATAATGTAACGGAAAAGGAGAACGAAATAATATAATAATAATTAATGATAGAAACAAAAAACAGACAGTTCATAAGGACAGACTAAAACTCTTTATTTCATAACCAGATATAGTATGGCCATACATAGATAATAACATATACATACGAGTATATATATATAAATATTTTTGATACATAAATATTTTTAATCATTTCATTTCCTTGTAAGGATGCTAATCACGGGCCGGGATATAAACTTCAGTCAGCCCAGGGTCCTCTACAGAAATATTTATAAATACTGAACAGGCAGGAAAAGGAGGCGAGATGTGTGCGTGAGGTGGGTTTTCGAGTGGGGAGTTGGGGCTTTTTCCGAGGGCGGCCGATCCCTTCACCCGGGAATCGGTTGTCCGGCTCAGTCAGCCGGGTGCCGGTGCCCAAAATACTAGGGAGGATATAGACGGCGGATCCCGTCATCCGGGAATCGGTTGCTGCGCCGGCGTCACGTGATGAGATCGTGCGCGCTGGTTGGCTCTGCCGGTGTAATGTTGGCTCTGCCGGTGTTATATTGGCTCTGCCGGTGTAATGTTGGCTCTGCCGGTGAAATGTTGGCTCTGCCAGTGCTCGCTCTGCGGGTGTAATGTTGGGTCTGCTGATGTAATGTTGGCTCTGCCGGTGTAATGTTGGCTCTGCCGGTGTAATGTTGGCTCTGCCGGTTGTGATCGCGCTGTGAACGCGATATGCCCAAGGCGTGGTGATGTTGCGGACGTAGTGTTGCGGGGCGATGTTGCGGACGCGATGTTGACTGGCGTGATGTTGCGGGCGTGATGTTGACATACGTGATGTTGCGGGTGCGATGTTGATTGCGATGAAGCCTAAGCTATGTATGTACAAGTGCCATTCGTGGGGCTTAACTAACTTAAGTCTAATTGCACTCCGTGGGTCTAAACTAACTTAAATCTGGGTGCCCTTCATGGGTCTTAGCTATTCCTTATATTAACCTAAATTCTAGCTTACGGACTACTCTTAACTAAATATCTCTATATCTAGGGGCTGCTTGAGGGGCGGCGTGAGTGTTACCTCACATCCTTTATCGTTATTTAGTAAAATATCAAATATAAAAAACCAGAACACAAAAAAAACTTCAAAAAAAAAAAGAGGAAACGCTATGGTCGAGTGCCGCGACTATAAGATACCCGCACACAATTACACAATTTTAAAATATTCATTTTGCTAGTGGAAATTCACAAGGCGCCACCTATTGTCAGAGGAAGCATGTTGAGTAACTGATAGTGCCGTCACTGCCCATGTGAGGCCTTATAACCTTAACTTCTTCATAAATAGCGAAAAACAATTCTCATTAGGAGCATCATAAAAACCTACAGGCCTAATCCGAAATTTCTATCTCTTATAGTTACAGATATAAGATTTTTTAGAAAATCCGAAAACCGTCTTTTGAGCCTTGTGGGCGTATAGGTGGGTGTGGCAGGATAGTAGTACCACTATACGATGCGATGGCATCTAAAGATTATACATGCTTAATTTCTAGCTCTAATAGTTTCTGAGAGCGATTTGTGGGCGTTAGAGTGGACGTGGCAGAATGCTGTAATAAACTAGCGCTGCATAGGGACCTCAAGAATTTTCATGGTTAATCTCAACTTTGTATCTCTTATAGTTCCTGAGATCTCAGCGTTCATACGGACAGACGGTCAGACGGACAGACGGACATGGCTCAATCGTCTTCGCTATTCATCCTGAGTAAGAATATATATACTTTATAGGGTCGGAAACGCTTCCTTCTACCTGTTACATACTTTTTAACGAATCTAGTATACCCTTTTACTCTACGAGTAACGGGTATAAATATTAATATATAATAATAAAGACAACCAAACCAAACAGAAGACAATAGTCTTTTTATTAAAAATAAGTTAAAGTTGATTTTACAAAATATCATAACAGAATAATTTTTTGCTTCAACCGTGTCTAATACACCATCGTTATGAGAGAATGTATGATATTATTAATTATTTATTAATTTTTCCAAGTGCTTATATTTTGCTCTTAGAAAACACGTAAATATTCTCGAATTTTAATCCGTTTGGACTCTCTATCAAACTCACCATAATGTTGTTTTTACCACAATTTGAAGGTCCAACAATAAGAGCTCTTATTGTATTAGGTAAGAGTGAACTATGTTTGGAGGTTGTTTTTATTTTTTCCATCGTTGATAATTCTAACGATATTTTTTATTTTTGACTTACTAAACGCATTCTTAGAGCTTATGTACCTCATTCGATCAGAAATCTTTTAAGATTAAACACTAATATAATGGGGAAACGTTTTTATAATAGATTCATAAATTTATTGTAAACGATGTGGGGGTCTTGTCAATAACTTAATTATTACATTACCGTTTCAAGCCCAAGTTGGGCCATGCAGCCAAAAACAAAGAAGGGTGAGGAGCGACGGGCTTATCACCAGTTTTTAGATTGTTTTGATTATCTCAGTTTTGCATGCGCATTACATTTATTTTGTAGCGGATGCGGCTTAGGGAGCTTTTGTAGAACTGCTGTAGTTCGAAGCTTTTGTAGTTAAGCTGTACTTCTTGTATTCGGCATGGTTTTGCCCCGGAGTTAAATTGGTTTTGATTTGAGCTCGTAATAAAAATTTGGAAATGGAACTGCCCCGATTTATATATTTTAAACCAATTAAAAACTCTTAGTTGCTCAACATTTTGGTGACTCTGACGTGATAGCAGCGCCTTTTGTTAATGTGATCAGTTTTAATAGTATCATGGAAACTTGTTGTTTATGTTATATTAACCATGCAATTAAATTACAAAATAGAGTCTGGAGTTGAAGCCACTGGATCTGCTGCTTCAAAAAGGGAGAGGATGTTTCGGAGACGAGCAGAGGTGACCTGTCAAGAAATGGAGGTCTTGCATTAAAAGGTCAAGGCTGCGATGCGGACCAAGGACATCCAGGTGGAAGTTGCCAAGAGCTGCAGTACAAATGCTGCCCACTCTACGCCCTTGGATGGTACCAGTGGTGCAGGTATTTCAGCCACTGCATACACGCATGCTCCCTCATTGCCCCCGTTGCCAAAGCCAACGTTCAGCGGTGGCTATGCCGAGTGGCCGGATTTCTGCGCCCTGTTTAAGACGACGATTGACAGCCATCCTCAATTACCAAGATGGAGAAGCTCAGGTGGCTCATTTCATGTCTGCGGGAGTCAGCCTTGGAGACTGTGAGGGCTTTGCAGATTACTAACGCGAATCATGATGTAGCCCTTGATATTTGGTGCTACAGAGCATTCGGACCGATAAAGCTAAAGTTGGCTGCCAGCCGCGATATGATGATGGCCACAAACGCGTTAGCTGGCGGAGCCTGAGAGGTCGCACCACCAACCTCGTCCGCAGGATCCACGCCGGGAACGGAAGCGGTGTTGAGTAATTGCTCGCAAAGATGTAACAGGGCGTCATGTCGGCGATTACACGTTGGGCAGCGGGAGGATGAACATCCGCGTGCGAAGTGTTCAGACTTGAAGCAATCAAAGCAGAGGGCAAGACGGCGAACTTCACCGTATCTTTCCTTAACTGGCAAGGCAAGGAATCTTGGAGAAGAAAGCACAGCATGTGCCAGGATACCGCAAAGGGCACATCACATCGCGGCTGGCCAGTCTACTTCAGCTTTATCGGTCCGAATGCTTTGTAGCGGTGGCTGGCCTTGTAGACACTGAATTCACTACGGTTGAAGCATCGGTTAATATTTGCCTGAAGTCTCGCCTATCCAGGTATTCGGTATGCATTGAGGCAGTTGTGACGTCCCACATCGCAGAGCGTCAACCTGGCCAGAACAAGGATGTCCCCAGATGGAAGGTACCAGCAGATGTGGCTCTGGCAGTGTGTGGATTGGCTGATTGGAGCCAGGCTGTTTTTTATTTGCTCTCAGTTCGGCAAATCCAACTAGGAGACGGTATGCCTCATGTGCAGAATACGCGCTTTTTATGGGTAGTTTCTGGAGATGATTGCGCACAAGGGAAACCTCGTGTGGCCGCTTCATCAGCAGTATCCAACCCCCTGAGCTCCACCTGCTACTCTCGCATGGCTGAGGAGGTTGCGCTGCAGAATTTGAACGACCACCTATATTGACCGTAAGCGTAACTTGGAGACAAAAAGTTCCCGTCTGAGCATCGAGGTGCACACCACCAGGGACCCGATCACCCGCGAGACGACCAATATCAAGAACATGTTCGAGGCTGAGCTGCTGGATGATTCGGCCAGGGATCGTGCCCGGGGCGACATCGATAGCAAGCGTCTGTGGAAGGAGAACGAGGAGCTAAAGGACCGCCTGTACTAGAAAATTAACGAGTGCAGCACTGCCGAGAGCAATGACCGCATGTACGAGTCGCTTTTCAATGAGCTGAGCAAATTCAACCTGGCCAAATCCGATCGGAAGAAAAATTACTGATGAACTGAACGATATGACCAAGGAGTCAGACAGAAAATATCGTAATCGACGGACGCCTCAGCTTCGAGTATGATGCCAAGTTGAAGCAGTCGTTACAGGAGCTCCGCTCTCAGTAGGAGGAGCAGATGCGAATTATCGAGTCGCTATACGAGGATAAAGTCCGTCGTCTGCAAGAGGCCGCAGCACGCACACCCAAAACTACTTTGGAATGCGCTTTACTATCACTTTGTAGCGCATGCGGAGCTTTTGTAGAACTGCTGTAGCGCGAAGATTTTGTAGTTAAGCTGTACTTCTTGCATTCGACGTGGTTTTGTTGTGGAGTTAATTTGGTTTTAATTTGAACTAGTAATAAAAATTTGGAAATTGAACGTCCCGGAAATATTTACTCTAAAGCAACTAAAAACTTTTAGCCCATATACAAGGATACACATTTTTGTGGGCCGGGTAAACAGCTAGGAAAAAGTTGAAACGAGGTCATCAAGGAATAAATAAACTGGATGAGGCTTGTTCCTATAAAAAGGATTTACTTGAACATTACATTGCAGATTCAATCTTAATTGATAAAGCACCAGACAGCACTCTTTGTGAAAAAGCAGAAGCATATTTGGTAAGAAACAATTTGAGGGCAATTAAAATTGCTCGAAAATAAGTTCAATCGACAATGGGTTAAAAGAAAAACGTGAAAGTACCCAGAATAATTAATGTACCCAAAATTGGTGTTTTAAACAATCGTACCTATTTTGACTAACCTAAGTGCACTCGGTAGTTTAGCTAGTGGAAATTCAGCCATTGCAAAAACAATAAACAATTCCATAATGGCGAAAGAGGATATGGAGGAGAAGAAACCTAAACTTTCCTAAGCCCATATAGTAGGGAAATGGTACTTCTTAATACCATAATATAAATAACTAATATGTCAGCTACCCAATAGACCACATTTCAATTTATATATAATATATCAAATTTTCGAGGAGTATTTATGAGAGATTTACTTCCACACTCTCCAAGAATTCGAGCATGTGGTATAGTACACCTAGATGATTCACAATCAAGTGGTACACATTGGGTGGCATATAACAAAAATAAAAACGTTATACATTATTTTAATAGTTTTGGAAATTTACAACCACCTATAGAAGTTGTCAATTATTTCGGAATACAAATACAATACAACTACGAGAGAGTTCAAAATTTTGGTACATACAACTGTGCTTAATCTCAACATTGTATCTGTTATAGTTCCTGATATCTCGACTTCGCTATTGATCCTGAGCAAGAATATATATATACTTTATAAGGTCGGAAACGCTTCCTTCTATCTGTTACATACTTTTCAACGAATCTAGTATACCCTTTTACTCTACGAGTAACAGGTATAAAAATGAAATGAAGGAAAATATAAATTTAGAAGACGAGATAGATAATAAAAATTATGATTTTAATATCAGTCGATTAAGTCGGGAAAATATATTGGGTTAGGCTTACGAGCCTAAAAAAAGCTTAGATAATGTATTGACATTAGGGAACAGTGTACTTAAAATGATTGATAATAAGATTCATTTGTCTAGTGGTCTGTAATCTCTTATATTTCATAAACAACCCCAAAATTATAATGATCATGATTTAAAAACATATAAAAATATTATTTTAGAAAGAAATGTTAATAGATTAGGTTATAACGTCAATATTCGAATTAAAGCTTCACACTCATTTAAATACGCTAAAATTATTAAAAAAAAATAATAATAAACGTTAACGAAAATCCTACAACATATGACTCTGGAGGAATCAAACCAAATTATATTTATTGAAATGATGTGAATGAACTAGTCGAACGATAACAATTTTAATGCCATCAAAAACAACGGGTAAGAACCATCACAATAATGAGATTATCTCAATAATAAAGAAACTGCGAGGAGAGGTAATAATTGTTCAATTACAGTATATATATTAAACACAAAAAAGATTTTTATTTATTATCATCATGTCTGTTGACAAGCTTGGACATTTTTCTAATGATAGGGAGCGATAGGATCATTTAAACCTTTTCAATTGAAACCTTTTTAATTGATACTGATGGATCAATCGTCAATGGGTTCAAACAAAAACGTGAAAGTAAATAATAAGTAAGTAATAAGTAAATAATTAAATTACCCAAAATTGGTGTTTTTACCAATCGTACCTATTTTGCCCTCGGTAGTTTAGCTAGTGGAAATTCAGCCATTGCAATGGCTGAAATAAACTTGGACCTCAAAAAACTCAATCTCAACTCTGTATCTTCTATATCCTGATATTTCCAGCGTTCATACGGACAGACGGACGAACTGACGGACATGGCTTAATCGACATCGCTATTTATACTGTTCAAGAATATATATTCTTTATATGGTCGGAAACGCTTCCTTCTATCTGTTACATACTTTTCAACGAATCTAATATACCCTTTTACTCAACGAGTAACGGGTATAAAAACAGCTGATTAACAACAAAAAACAACTGATTAACAACAAAAACAACTGATTTTCAACAAAAAAACAACATATAATAAAATAAACATGGAGAACAACAACTATAAGAACGAGGAGACCTTAGAAGTCGAATTCGATCCTACTGACTAGGATAATCCGACAAGTTTTGTTTATGATTTCAACGAAAAGAACTAGGAAAAAGATCATGTCGCAGAAACAGAGTTCATACCAATTGATGTTAAAAATAAATCATAACGATTAAGGCTTGAGACGGTAACTCAAGAATTCAGTAAATGTAATAAAAGATCTATTTTATCCAAAGTAAGGATGCCTGAAAATGTAAAGTTACCCATCCTCAAGGCGGAATGTAAAAGGGCGAAGATTGGAAAGTCCCTTGTTCTGGAGTTGGAGGAGTACATTCTATACACACGGAAAGGTCTTCGGGACGAATTTATCGAGGAAATGGGTGATGGAAAATTTAATATTCATAAAAGGAATGATAATTTTTATTTATAAATAAAATATAAAAATATTTATTAAATAAAAATAAACAATATTTTATATTACGTTAACAACATACCATTTTAAAATCTATATGAACAAAACTTTTTTTTATTTCATGGGTGGTGGGAGAAAAATATAAATATTAGATGCCGAAGTTTACAGTAAACCGTTTAGATTGAGTACCTGAAGGTGATTACATAAAGATCATATATTTTTAAAATATACTTTATTTAAATTTACACAGGTTATAATAATGAATGTGTAAGCTCATTTAACAAAAGCGAGATGTGCCTCGAAGAGAAAGTTTGATGACCTCAAACATTTTAAGAATCAAAGCGTTATAGAGTTGGAGGAAACTTTTAAGCCAAAATGAAAAGTATGAGAATGACATGACAGATGTCGATGACCTGTGGAATGCGTCAGTACCGATGCATGACATTATGACAGTGATTCGTATAATGTTTTTTTTCACAAACAAATGTTTTTGAATAAGAAGAGAAAGACGAAACATATGATAACATTTACAAACAGAGTGAGCCGGAACCTACACTCTGTTTATATCTGGCCACACTGATTGTGGTCTAAAGCTATACCATAAAAAGAGAGAGGAAATACTGCGGAAGGTAAAATATATATTAAGTTGAGGTTATGTCAAAGTTATATTATATTTCCCCAACAGAATAAAACATTCATGCACACACGCACACAAGATCTGGTATTTCTTGTTTCGGGGAAGTGCCAAGTGTTAGAGGCAATTCCCCTGACTTAGATCTGCGTATATATATTTATATATGTTTATATTATTTGATACATACCTAGAAATATTTTTAATGAACATGTAATGTCCATTTCCTCCATCTTTCAGACACAGCATGTTTAGATGTCATGGTTTCTCAATCTGCTATTAAAAAAGAGGTCCAATTATTTGTTTCGTATTTAAATTATACCCAAAAAGGTTTATACTCATCTAGAGATTATTCTTTAATAATTTTTTCTCGCATTTTATTTCCATAGTGAAATTTAGAAATCCAATATAAATCCACTATTCAAATATATTTGTTCATTGGATATATCAATAATATATGAACTACATCTGTTTTGAGGAGGGCATTAATTTATGCCACCTGTTTCAAGATATCTTTTACATCTTATAAATAAATAAAAACTTAACCGTCAAGTACGCCATAGTACTGAGGGCGCTCAAGTGTGAATTTGCCTTGTCGCTCAATTGCCGCAAACCACTTGCTGATCCCTTCTCAACACATTGTAACTTGAATAATGACCGATCGTGTGCCTGAAAATTCAACAATTTATTATCAAAGCGAAAATTTAATAGTTCTAAGTCCCTGTCAGAATTCCTCTCAGGGCGATCCAGGGATCGAATTATGTCCAACGCTGCGCCATCCAAGCAGGAATGAACTTCCGTTTCTTCACACCACCGTGTTTAACATATCGTAGAAGTCCGGCCAATCAATGTATGCTCCTCCAAATCGCGGAAGGTGAAATTCCGGCAATCTGGTAGGCTTAGAATTGCGTTTGAAGGCGGCACTGATGCCATGAAATTCGGTTGAATTTGCCATGAACTTTCTCCTTTCGCTATTTAGGTAGCGGCAGAATATCCTTTTGTGTCATGCGGTGGTAAATCTTATGCGCGCGTCGGATTCCATCTCCGCGTTCAATAACCGTTCGAGGTTATGTTGAGACCAGTCGAAGTCGGAATTCATCCTCTCGACTAACTCTAACCGCACCTGCAATTCACTTTCATCGAACTTGGACAACTGTTCGTCCCTTGGGAGTGTATTTAACGTCGCCAGTTGACGCGCCATGGAGCTTGATTTTGCTTGATAAAAGACTGCATTGTCTGGGGCACGTAGCACAAGTTCTGTATTATTTGATTCCGACATTTGGAATTATTTTCGGAAAGGGTATACAACAGTCACTACACGAACGCTCGGCGTTGTGTATAAGTTTTCGAAATGTTCAGCAGCCGATGCTGACTGCAGCTTTTGTTTGCAGGTATAAGCGAATACCGTACAACCAATGCGAATTGAGTTTATTGACCTTCACACCGAATTGTGTGAGAGGCGCTTGGAATTATTAACTAGATATTTAATAATTTCTTAACATTCGCGCGTTCACGATCAAGTCGGGGTCACCCAATGATTTGAGGAGGGCATTACTTTATGTCACCTGTTTCGAGATATCTTTTAAAACATATAATTAAACAAAAAATGCGATGCCCCGTAAGAAAAGGCTGAGAGATGTGCGAAAGAAAAGGCTGAGAGATGATTATAGATAAACGAGATAATTCAGCATACAGTGATGCTGAACAATTGTAAGCCTTAATTATGGTATTAGCTAGATAACTGGTCCCGACAACATCTTTGGTGTTTTTTTTTAAATTTATTGAAGCCCATAACGAGGCCCATTTAAAACAGTATGCATAATTTTCTTTTCATACGTTTATAATAGCTTTATTCGAAGCTTAGAATTTTGGTAAGATGAAGCTGATAAAGGTTTATAACGGTTCACATTCATTTCTAGGCTCATTACCTTAATTAATCACCACCCACTATCTTTCTATCCATAGTATGCTCAAAAAAAATAGATTCCAAATCCGAGTACTGCTTCATAACACTCATCTTACTTTGAAAACTTTTAATCTCGATTTCTTCCGTTTCATCCTTAAAGAGTATATATTCGCTAAATAATTCGAAATATCTATTCACCAAAGATTTTTTAAATCATTAAAACATTATTTCGCTATTTATGAATAAATTTAAGTTATAAGGCCTCACTTGGGCAGTGACGTCACTATCAGTTACTCAACATACTTTCTCTAACAATAGGTGTCGCCTTGTGAATTTCCACTAGCAAAATAAACATTTTAAAACTGCATAGAAAAGTAACGGGTATGTTCTAGTCGCGGCGCTCGACTATAGCGTTTCTTCTTGTTTTTATTCGAAATTTTTTAATACAATGTTTTACTTAAATATCTAAGCTATTGGCAACATTATCTAAATACTTGTCGTCATCATCTTTCAGTAATTTTAAATACTGATTTTCTGAGTCATCCATTTCTACATCGTCAAAGATGTAGTTATCATCTGGAAAAGCGAAGTCTTCTTGGTCATCTATATCAAACCTTTGAGCACATTGAAAGTGCTCATTCCAAAACCAATTTTAAAAAGCATCCATTGTTTCATCTCCAAATGGGAAATATTCCTACTCCTCTGGAATAGTTTGCGTTGATGTTGACTAGGGGCCGAATACTTTCCTCAGATTCCTATCCTTTTCGCCGAGAGCCATTATAACGTCTGGCTCTGAGTCTTCGATGATCACCAAATCGGAGTCTTGGTCACCGATCCATCAAGTTTTTCAAAGATTTTACCGAATCGGTAAATTCCACTGATATAACGCTCATGTGACATGTACGATTTGAACAATTTGACTGGTCTTCCTTTTATACTTAGAGTGCCTACAGATATATTCTACTCCTAGAGCTCTACAAGCCAATTCAGTTTTTCAACTATATTGAAAGTCATATATAAATAAATAGTAGAAACATGTACTAAGGAATCATTTTTCTTCTTCAGTTAATTGACTTGGTACATGTTTACCAAATAGATGTACGCATATGAATTGATATTTTTATTACGGTGAGATATGTGAGTGAGGTTTTCACTCAGCCATAAATTGACAGTATTATATCAGGTCACAGATATCCAATCGTTGTATCTTATAGTTGGTGTATTTCACTTGTTATTAAAAACGCATGCACGTCAGTGCAGTCTTAGTTCAGTTTTATCAATGTTTTTTTATTTGTAAGTAAAATGCTCTCTTACCCTAAGTACATAAGTTCAGCGCGCACTGCGCTGCCGGTTCAGTCGGCAGCGGCGCGGCTGCATTATATATTACTTATATGTATATACTTATGCTTAGACGACAATGGACAAGCATGCTTTGTCTTACATAAATTCTTTAGAGTGAGGGAGAGTATTATGCACTTATGCATGCGGTCAGCGTGCATATGCTGACTTAGCCGAATTCACAAGTGGCGGATTATGTTATGCGCTCACTTGAGTTTGTTATTGTTTATTATGATTTGTATGTGGCTGCACAAAGTGTTGCCGCCACATAAGTGCCAAACACAGTGTACACTCGATACAAATGGTAATCACAGTGTACACCCGATATGTATGACATATGTGCATATTACACCTCCCTCCTTTTGAAAATAACGTAATATAATGAAGTTATTTTAATTAATTGTTTTTAAATGTTTACAAATTTAAAATTGAAATTTTGAAAAGGATTACTGTAATTAAACTTTATGGTTTTTTTTTAATTGAAATTGAAATATAAAATTTGATTTCTTAGTTTAAAACGCAATTATACATTTTTAATGTAAATAATAAAGTAACTATATATATATTTTTTTTTGTGTTTTGGTTGATCAGGCAAAGTTTTCTTTTTTTATAGAATTTTTTTTTTATTTGAAAATTTTTAACCTATCCTTATGGACTTTTTGGGTTTTGTTTTTCTCGCCTTTAATTACTACGTTATCTCTGTCTTCTATTTTAACTATTGTATAGGGTCCTAAATATACTGGGTCCAATTTATGGCCAGTTTCGTTTTTTAATATAACTTTATCTCCTATTTGTAGTTCGAATTCTATAGCCTTTTTATCATAAATTTTTTTATTCTTAGCTTTGTATTTGTCGAGCATTATTCTTGCTCTTTTATAGGCTGATTCTAATCTAAACTTTACTTCTTTAGCGTAATCATCTACGTTATATAAAGGATCTATTCTATTTATAGTACTAAAATCGTCTGGTAAATTACGCAATTTACCAAAAACTAATTCATATGGACAATAGTTGTGTGCCATAGAGGGGGTCGTGTTGAAACAGTATACGAAATATTGAATCCATACGTCCCAATCAGTTTTATCAGCTGATATATAAGATCTTATACATATATTCGTTGAAGGTTCTGTGACTTCTTTCGACTGTTCTAACGGTCTGGTGGTGGTGTGCAGTAGATGTTATATTATTAATCTTTAAGTATTTGCACAAATCATTTATAATTGAATTCTTATATTCCGTTCCCATGTCCGAAATGAACGTCTTCATTGGACCGTACTTGAGAATAAAAGATTCAAATATTGCTTTTGCTATTGTTGTTGCACTTTTGTTTGCAACTGGTATAGCTACTAAATATTTAGTCAAGTCACATATAAGTGTGACTGCATATTCATTTCCATGCTCTGACTTTGGTAATGGACCAATTGTATCCACTATAACTGCTATAGCTGTTAAAAGCTTGTACTGGTGTTTCAGTAATGGTTAGCGGGGTCTGATTATGTTTTACTGTTTTTGATTTTTGGCATTTTTGACATTTCTGGATGTGCTGTGTTATATCACGAGTCATACCTTTCCAGTAATAATGTCTTTTGACCTTGGCCAAGGTTTTAGTAATGCCTGTGTGACCTCCTTGTATTGGATCGTCATGTAGTGTAGACAGTATAGCTTCTTTCTCTTTATTTGTATTTATTGTAGTCACCGGGTTCAGTAGCGCTACTCTTAATGTATTCAATGTTTCACTGCCCATTTTTTTGAAATTATCTATTGGAATTTTATCAAAGATAGTTTCCCACGGTGCTATTTTTAATTGGCTATTTGTAATATACCGGCTTCTTTCTCGAGCCTTGGAAATAGTTGACCTAAATCAATGTTTCCATTTGTATATATGTCACCAATATCTATTCTTGCAATAATTTTCTTGCCATGTTTAAGGGAACATTGCGAATCTTTTATATGCAAGGTCACTACTTTTCGTACTTCGTCATTGTTTATGACGTTGTATACGTTGGGCTGAGAAGCTTTTTCTGTAGATTGCCTTGTCAATTCTACTTTTTCATTTTCTGCGCATAAATTCTGCCTACTTTGGTACCTGGTAGTGACTTTCAGGATTTTATTTTGTATGTCTTTAAAGTCTTGGATGGTTATTCTTGATAACGCATCCGCTACATGATTATCTTTACCCATCAGATATTCAACCGTAAAATTATATTCCTTTAATTCAACCCTCATACGAGTGAGTTTAGAAGTCGGATTGATCATTGAGAATAGGTACGTAAGAGGTCTATGATCCGTTCTTACTGTGAAATGATTACCATAAATATATGGTCGAAAATGAGTTATCGCCCAGTGAATAGCTGCTAGCTCCTGTTCAGTAGGACTCTTGTTACTTTCTCCTTTGGTAAAGGATCTTGATGCGTATGCAATGGGAAGTTGGAGTCCGTTTTGGTTTTGAGTTAAAACCGCTCCACACGCTTGCTTACTTGCATCTGTTATTATACAGAATTCCTTAGTGAAATCTGGATATTGTAACAAGGTTGGATGCATCAATGCCTTTTTTAAATGATCGAAAGCATTCTGACATTCTGATGTCCATTCAAACTGTACGCCTTTTTTACATAATCTTGCTATGTGACGTGAATAATCAGCAAAGTTTTTAATAAAACGTCGATAATAGTTGCAAAATGCAACGAAGCGTCTTGCACTATCCGCATCATGTGGCACAGGATAGTTTTTAATGGCCTCGTATTTTTTATCATCGGGCAAGATTCCTTTATCAGTGGACTTGTGTCCCAAAAATGTGACTTCATGCATGAAAAATGAACATTTTTCTGGATGTAGCTTTAGATTGTATTCTCTACATTTGTCAAAAACATCAGTTAAATTTTTGACCATATGTTTCTCGGAACAACCTATTACTATAAGATCATCCATATAAAGTAATGCTTGGGATGGTTGTAAACCAGAGAATGCTATTGTCATCATCCTTTGGAATATGTTTGGGGCTATTTTTAAGCCGAAAGGTAATCGCGTGAAGCGATATGAGCCATTGCTCGTTGAAAATGACGTTATGTTTCTTGAACTTTTTTCGAGTTCAATTTGATGAAATCCTGACATTAAGTCAAGACATGAAAAGTACTTTGCTTTATCTAGTTGATCTAAAATATCATCTATCCTAGGTAGTGGAAATTTATCAGACAATAGCTTTTTATTGATTTGACGATAGTCAATTACTAATCGCCATTTTTTATTTTCTGAGCCCGGAAGAGACTTCTTCGGGACTAAAGGTAGAGGGCTATTGTATTCTGACACTGAAGGTTCAACTATTTTATTATTTATTAGTTTTTGTACTTGGGCTCGTATTTTCTGTACTTGGCTATGAGGACTTCTATAATTCTTGATATATATGGGTTCATCATCCTTTATTTTGTTTATAAAAATTATTTGTAGTAATTGATTCGGTTTCTAGTCCGAATATATCTGTATATCTGGTACATAGGTCTTTTAATTGGCTTTTGAACAATGGTGGACAATTTTTGATTAGTTGTTTCATGACTAAATTACTTCTATCTTCATTAGAGTTTTTTAATATTTCGTAATCGTTTAATTTTTCATATGTGATTTTATTTAAATTAACGATTCTATTGGAATCTGTCGTGTTTAAAATTCGGACATAAGTATGGTTATGATCGGACAAGGTGTTTGCGATATAAATTCCTTCTTCAATTTCTTGATTTGGTATCAAGATGTTATTAGTAATTGAAGGAAGTTGTATTTTACGGACGACTTCGGACCGAGCAGGAAGTACTGTGGCATTATTGGCACAGGTATGGAATATTTCCAGTCTAATCGGATAATTTAAGTTATTTGGACGAAGAAATAGTGAGTCGCCACTTTCATTGAAATCTATTTGGAAATTGTATTCTTTTATAAAATCTATGCCTAGTATGCCATCACTAGGTATTGGGAAATTTTTATCGACTAAATGAAAGTCATGAGGAATTATGTAATTTTTTGTTTGGAGTTCTACGAAGGCTAAGCCTTTTGAAATTATTGTTCCTTCGCCTATACCCGATATATGGGTAGTAACCTCTTTGTTTACATTATCGAATATATCTATATTTTCTTTCAATATAGATATATCTGCACCAGTGTCTATTAACAGCGTACGTTTTTACCTGTTTTTTGATTATTAATTTTTTCAAAAATACTCAGATCAAGGTTGATGCTTTTTATTGTGCCATTTATTGGCTTTGAATATCTGAAGGGTGAGGGTTACCCGAATTACTCTGGGCAACTCTCACATTAGAGTTTGTATTGTTGTTATTGTGGCCTCTATTCGAGTTGCCACGGTCTCTTGAGTGTCCTCTATTTTGGCCTCGTCAATTATTGTTATTATTGGAACCGTTGTAGTTGTTGTAATTGTAATTACGACTACGCGAGTTTCCTCTGAAACCTCCACGTCCGCGATTTCCACCACGCTGTGAAGAATTTCTAAAATAAAGGACTGTATTTTGCTGTCCAGTTGCTTCTGTGCAACTGTTTACAAATTTCGATACGGCCTCATTCATTGTCGAGAAACTACCAGCTTCAGAATCCGAATCTACAGTGGACATTAGAATGTCCGGGATGGTAAGATTTGCCAAGTCTTGTTCTTGGACTTGTATATCTTCTTCTTCTGTACTAGCCTCAAGTTTTACCGGTGTATTCAGAATAGACGGCACAGTTAGATTAAGATTATGTTTCTCCTTTATACTTTGGAGATTATTTCTTAATCTTGTCAATAACCTCGACGTTTCTGACCAATGTTGATCGGTTAATACGTCTTTATGATTATATATTAATATTCGTGCTTCATTGAAGCAGTTGATTAAGGTTATTGTGTGTCTATCTACTGTGTCCTTATGAGTTGGTCTATTCTGTGTTAAGCATTTGTATGCTTTTTCAAATCTGATTTTTATATTAAGGATTCGTTCAGAAAGTTCTGACCATTTCATAATATGGGCTGGCAAGTTGTTTCTATACGAGGTTTAGTACTTGAATACCTCGTAGTTAATTTCTTCCGATTTCTCGTGCCAGGTATTAACATTAATAATTGAGCCTTTTATTTATTAGATAGGCCAATAAAAGGGGAGAAATCTAGATCATATGTCCTCATATATATACTTTTAAAAAAAAAAATTTTTGTTGTAGTGGGGCGGTGTTGCCGGAAAAAGATGCCTCTTGATGGTGGTGGAAGTCGGGGGAGTCGTGGAATCGCCCGTCTGCTTTATTCACTTCATACAAGAAAACTTACTTAACTTAACTTAGCATAAGAAAAAGACGATCGCCGACGGCCGACCGCTGCAGTTGGACCCGAGAGAGCGAGAGTGCAAGATTGTGCAGAGAGGGGCGAGGGCGGATGCGCTCTTCAGCGCGGATGCGCTCTTCAGCGCGGATGCGCTCTTCAGCGCGGATGCGCTCTTCAGCGCGGATGCGCTCTTCAGCGCGGATGCGCTCTTTCTTTCTCTTCTTCGGCGGCACATTGGCCCCTCACCTGAACATCCCGCCCCCCTTGCAATCACTCGGGTTGCAACAGCTCCCTCGTCGCTACGGTTGGTGACAGGCTCGGGACACGACCCATCCAAAAACGGTGCTCTGGGCCACCGGCAGCCCGTCCTGGATCTTCAGGAACCCCGGCTGTATGATACGCGGGTACATATCCGCGCCCAGGACAACGGAGATCGTCGCTGGCAGATAGAACCGCTCATCCGCCAATGTCACGCCTCGGAAGTGGGCACGCACCGCCTCGCTCAGCTCTCGAGACGGCGTACGAACGCGCACGTGAGGCTCGATTTTGAAAACGACCTCCAGCCGAACGCTATCATCCGTTTTGGAACCCACGGTGGCCGAACAAACTTGTTCGTCCCCCACGCTGGTAGTGGGCAGACGGAAGCACGCCGCTAGCGATGCGTCGATGCAGCTCGAGGGCGTACACGGGTCGATAAGGGCCCCCGTGTTGAAGATCCGGGTCCCGGTGTCAATGCGCACTAGCGCGGTCGGCAGAACGTTGACGCTGTTCCTCTGCAGCAGCGACGATAGGGTGGGCGCAGCGGCTGCGTCCTGCGGGGTCCCTTGGCGAGAGGCGGAAAGTTGCCTAGGCGCGAATGACGCGGTCGGACGAGCGGTGGACGGCACCCGATGAGTGGCGGACGAAGGCCGTGGAGCACCTGAAGCTTGCCGGCCAGTGGCGGAAGAATGCTGAGGAGCTGCCGACGAGCGCCGGGAAGTCGATGGCCGTGGACCGGCTTGTGAGTCCGGCCGAGAAGCAACCGAACCGCGCCGGGAGTTGACGGACGACGGCTGAGCGCCAGCTGAGACACTCCGTGTACGGTCTCCCACGCTCCGTGAACGGTGCTCCTCTTGACGCGGCTGGCGCCGAGCTTGCGGCTTCTCTACGAGGTGCAGCAGCGAGTGGTGATCCTGACCACACATTCTACAGCAGTCCCCACGCCGGCACGATCCGTCGGAGTGCTCGTGAGCCAGGCAGTTGGAGCAATACCGGTTCACGAGAACCGTCCGGAGCCGCTTCTCGGCGCTGAGACGTAGAAAGCGCCGACATTGCTTCAAAGGATGGATCCCTCTGCAGACTCGGCATCGGTAGGACTGTGTACCTCGAGTTCATCTGCTCTCCAGTGACTGGGCGCTGCGTGGACGTGGCGACATCGTACTGAAAATGTCTGGCGGAACTATGATGAAGAAACAAAACAGCGTTATCAGAATTGATGTGAAGTTCGATTTGGAACTACGGGCAGAGCTACGAGACAGCACAATGGACAGGGACATTGGAACGTCGTCGTCAGCGAGCTGTTGCAGGACACGGATCGCTAGGAACGGGGCACAATTGACACCGAAGGTGACCGTTTTTAATTCGTAGTCGCGGATCTCCCCATCGGGATTGCGAAACAAAATAAGTTGGAGCGGAGTATGCTTGGGGTCTACCCAAATTTGCCGGTACATCTTCTCGATGACGGCGTTGAAGACAAACCTAAAGTATCGCCACTTTAAGATTTGAATCGTCAGGTCGGATTGTAAGACCGGGCCCGCGTAAAGAATGTCGTTCAGACTGGTCCCGTTTGCGGACGGGCTCGAAGCATTGAAGACTACCCGCACCTTGGTGGTCGTGCTTTCGGGCTTGAAGACGGCATGATGTGGAAGATAGTAGGTAGCGGAACTGCTCGTGGGAGAGACCTCGGTCATGTGGCCTAAGTCGATGTATTCCTGGATTACCGAGTCATAGCGGGCCTTAAGGGGCGGATCCCTCTTCAGGCGCTGCTCATTACGCAGGATCAGAGCAAGAGCAATGGTACGTGAAGCCGATAGCTCGGAACCCTTCTGCTAGGGGTCGCGTAAGGGGAGCGTCACAACGTACTTGACAAAGTTGTGCTCGCAAACTGAATCCGATTCCGAATTGATCTGTGTGGGCACATCCTCCACCTCCCAAAATTTGGTGAGAAGCTGATCCAGCGAGTCACCGAGGCTACGGGCAACTCGTGTGGAAAAAACGGACACGCTGCGAGGGTTGGCTGGAGATAATGGGCCTGTCAGCACCCATCCAAAAATGGTTTCCTGACCGAGAAGCGACCCGCAGATGTTAGCCCTGATATTACCGAGGAGAATGGACGGAAGAATGTCAGCTCCTATTAACACATCGACTTGGGAGCTTTCAAAGAAGTTGGGGTCCGCCAGGGGAATGTCGGGCAGCCCCTTGAGACGATCCCGCGGAATCGGATATGATGGCAGATTTCCTGCCAACTGCGGAAGAACGTAAGCCGCAGTCTCTAATTGTAACCCGGGTCTAGACGGCGACCGAATAGAGAAATGGCACAATTTAGTAGACTGCGCGGAAATGGTCTGATTAAGACCGGACACTTGGGCTTGAATCGTCTTGAAGGGAAGCTTAACAAGGTTGAACAGTCGTTCAGTTATGAACGTCGCTTCGGACCCTGAGTCTATCAGTGCTCGTGCCAGGAATCTGCACCCCAAATGGCACACGTTGATAAGGGCAGTGCCCAGTAGGACGGCTCCAGACCCAGAAGCGAAGCACACCTGCACATCCGACTGATCCTCTGAGCCGTTTGTGCTTCTGGCAGTTTGTGCGGGTCGAGCCCTTGCTGGAGTAGGCGGACTTGGAGCGGTAGCGAACGGATTGCCGCGGTGCAGGAGGGTGTGGTGTCGGCTGTGGCATGTGAAGCAGGTATGGGCGCTCGTGCAGTCTCGCTGCTGGTGCCCTCGGGCAAAACAGTTCAAGCATAACTGCTTCCTCTTAATGTAGTCGGAGCGCCCGTCCACGTTCATTTCTAGGAAACGCGGACATAAGCGGATAGGGTGGTTCTCCCTCGAACAGAGATCGCATCCCTTTTGGCCCGGAGCCACTCGAGTCTCGTACGAATTGAGCCTCCGTGCAGGGGCAGCAGGAAGTCCCGACCTTGGCGGAGATTGCCCGGAGCCACTAGGCCTGACGTCGTCGATGGCCTCCAGAGTGCGATGGCGCTCTGTCAGGAAGTTATCTAATTCCTTCCATGTTGGAATTTCGGCCTTATTATGTACGGATTGCTCCCACATAGAAAGTGTGACCTTGGGGAGCTTCGAGGAAATCATAAAGACCAGGAGACAATCCCAAGCCTCAACATTGATGGCGGACATTTCTAGGGCTGTCAGACAACTCTGAATGGTGGCTTGCAGTTCCCTCAGCGCGACCCCGGACTCTTGAGAAATAGCCTGGAGGTTGAAAAGGATCTTCAACTGGCTATTGACTAACAGCCGCCGATTCTCAAAACGGTCTGTGAGGCTTTGCCACGCTGCGACAAACCCTTCATAGGTAAGCGGAGCCTTAGCAACAATGGCGTGTGCGTCACCACTTGTTTTGGACAGCAAGTGAAACAACTTCTCTACCGGGATGAGCCGCGAGTTTTGGATATAAATGGCCGTAAACAAGTCTCGAAAGGTGGGCCATCGAAAGTAATCACCCGCAATGACCTCGGTATCCACTGGAGGTAACCGACAGCCTGTAGACGCGGGCGTGTGGATATTGACGGAAGCCTGCGTGGATTGGGAGGCAATTTTCTCCCGAAGCTGGGCAATACACCTCGAATATACGGAGTAACAGTAGCTGTACTTCGTTTCCAGCACTGCTGAGGTGGCCGAATTGTCGTCGGACACGGCGAGCAAATCGGAGCAGCTCTAATAGCACTTCTCCACCTTCTACCAAAGTGCCCGGATTTGGTCTCGATGGACTTCGCACATGTATTGGGAGCCTGTTTCTGGGCCTCCCGGGGTATTGATGTTGGCCTCAAATTGGCTAATTCGATCTGTCGTAGCGATGAACTTTTTCAGCGCCACTTCGACCGCACTTTGAGACATTTTTACAACGGAGCGAGTCTGCCTCTGTGAAGGATCGGGGATTGTATTGACGTTTTCGTCACTCTTTGCCCTTTGAATGGCCCTGGTCGCCTTAGGCTTCAAAAGAGGCGTCCTGATGGGTGGGATCGGACGCGGATTTTTGTCGTCTCCCGTGGGCATTCTCAAAAGTCAATTAGCTGGTCAGCGCTTGGCGACTGACTTGCGCAATAGGGGTCTCGTTCGAAGCGGTGGCTGGTCACACTAAAGTGATGAGAACGGTGAGATCGCGGATGGATTGCGATCACAAGGAACTAGTGGGCACTAGCGGCGCCGATGTCGAAAGGAAGATCGTGTGCGGCACAAAGCGAATGTGAAAACAAAACTTCAAGAACCAAACAACCCAGAAGTAGACGAGGTTTGGTGAGAGTGTAGGCGGATGTTGCCTGATGCGGAGTGGAAGCTGCGCTAAGGGAACGGAGAATGGACAAGTACCGTTCGGAATTCACCCTGATGGAAAAAACCAGGACCAAAAAAAACCGGCGAGGTTGCGAACTTAGGCGACACAATCACGGATTTGTAGTGAAATGGCGGTTTTTTTTTTAAAAACAAATTTTATTTCAGTTAAATTTTGTCACGTATTTATTCCCTGAAATTGGACGCAGAAAATATATGGCATGCATGCAAGTATGTATATATGTAGGTATATGTATGCTCGTGAGGCCTAGGTTGGCACAGTGGACTGTATAAATGGAGGAACTGAAAGCTGTGTGGTGTAAAAAAAACACTGATTGGAAAAAAAAATATTACGCCAGCGGAGGAGTGTTAAATGAATTTAGGA
Source organism: Drosophila eugracilis (assembly GCF_018153835.1). Lineage (NCBI taxonomy): Eukaryota > Metazoa > Arthropoda > Insecta > Diptera > Drosophilidae > Drosophila > Drosophila eugracilis. The sequence continues at coordinate 35,590 of NW_024572654.1, forward strand.
ATTTTTGGAAATAAATCACACCGGCTGGCCAATATTAATTATGCCTTATTTTTCTCACCACACAATTTCACTTTTCACTTGGTCAATTTTACGCGGCTTAATTGCACCAAAAAAAGAAAAAGGTATGGTTGTATGTGTGTATATTATATGTATGCACATATGCCTCGACCGTTGGCAAGCGAATAGCGGAATAGCAAATAACGGGGAGGCCGATAACGGCGAGGAATATGGCGGCACACAAAACGGAGTCGGATGGAAAAATTGGCAGAATATGAAGACGAAGAAGAGTAGAAAATCTCACACTGCCGTTGTGTCGGAAAACTCGGACTTGGAGTTGACACGGAAGGAAAATAAAATCTTGCAGCAGTGTAAACGAAATTTAATGTTCGGACCACTGCTGAAGACCGGCAGAGAGACGGAGACGGAAGAAAAAGTCGTACTTATCTTTTGGCGGAACACTACCGGGAACTGCTGGTAGAAAAGGTATCCAGAATCCAAAGTATCCAGAAAATCCGGCTGGAAGGACTAAAATGTTGTAGTGGGGCGGTGTTGCCGGAAAAAGATGCCTCTTGATGGTGGTGGAAGTCGGGGGAGTCGTGGAATCGCCCGTCTGCTTTATTCACTTCATACAAGAAAACTTACTTAACTTAACTTAGCATAAGAAAAAGACGATCGCCGACGGCCGACCGCTGCAGTTGGACCCGAGAGAGCGAGAGTGCAAGATTGTGCAGAGAGGGGCGAGGGCGGATGCGCTCTTCAGCGCGGATGCGCTCTTCAGCGCGGATGAGCTCTTTAGCGTGGATGCGCTCTTCAGCGCGGATGCGCTCTTCACGCGCTCTTCTTCGGCGGCACATTGGCCCTGAACAGGTAGGCACCAGAAAAAATCGACACCATTTAACATCCAAGCAACAGCGTAAACAAACCAAACCGCATCATAAACGAAAAAGAACTATAAGAAAATTAAATATATGCGACATTTTTTCTAAGACAAAATGAGTAACCATATCGAATGCATGAAGAGTGAACTGGATTTGTTTGCACCACATTCCACGCAAAGTTCCATTATAAGAACTGAAGAAGTTTCATATAACCCAATTGCTTCTTTAGACGGAGCATCATCAATATAATTGGTCTGTTTAGGAAATGGTGAAACATATCGAGACCTATCAAGTGTTTATTTACGACTTGTTGTGCAACTTAGAAAAGGTCATAGCACCGGCATTAAAGGAAACGATGTCGGTGTAGTGAACAATATCTTACACTCTATATTTAGATGTTCTTCAGTTCATTAAAATAATATATTAGTATCACAGAGTGATAATAATTATCATTACAGATCGTATTTGCAAACATTCTTAAACTATGGGAGTGATGAAAGTCACTTAGCCTCCTAAGGGTATATCCCATATTTTGGACGAATAACGGCAGGCGAATATGTTTTCCCAAATACAAATCTAAAGCTTAAAAATATATTTCAAAATTGTAATACGGTTGATCTTTTCGCAAAAATCCACGGCGATATATAATATTTAATCAACCAAAACTGCTAATAAATAATTTTGATTTAAGAATTAATTTTAATATTGAAAAAACTACATTTTATTTAATGGAAACCTGTACTGAGTCAAATTTAAAGATACTGGAATGAATCATATAACAGTTAACCCAAGCATTTTATTGGCTCACCATCGAGTTTTACAAACTAAAAATGCGATATACCCTTTTAATAAGGATGAAGTAAAATCTTTTACAATATACCCAGGAAATAATACATTATCTATTGGAGAGCTACCTAATTTTCTAGCCTTTTGTATGGTTAAGATCCGTTCATACTCCGGAAACCGGTGGTTAGATCCATTTCATTTTGAACATTTTAAAATTCAATGCTTTAACTTATTGGTCAATGGAGTTCAAGTTCCTGCTCAGGCTTTGGAGTTTGATTACTCAAATGGTGAAAATGTTAAGAGCTCACGGAGATATAATATGATATTCAGGTCTAGTGGGATAAAACATTATGATCGTGGTCTACAAATTGCAAAGGAAATGTTTGATACAAACAGTTTTATATTATCTTTTGACGTAACTACCGATCATTCAAATTCGACTGTCTGTGCCAATTTAATAACCCATGGAACCATACGAATCGAAGGAAGATTTTTAGAACCACTTTCTGAAGCAGTTACTTGTCTGGTGTACTGCGAATACGATAAAGAACACAAACGATTTTTAAAGGAGTTTTCCCTTCGGACCCGTTACCTAAAACTATAATAAAGTATCATGCTCTTATTATTGCGGCAGAATTGCAGCAGAATTTTTCGATTCATATGGTCAATATCCTCAGAAAAAGGAATTCGTAATATTTTTAAGATCAAACGCACTTCATAATTTTTTAATAAACATCAACTCCAAGAATATTTTTCTAATAGCTGTGGTCATTACTGAATGCTGCTTAGGACTTTTTAAATGTAAAAACAAATCACTTAACTGCTTCCTGAAAAAATTCTGGAAAAGCGACTTCACCTATAATGATAAAAAAGTACTTAATACGTTTAAAATTTCAAAAACTAAATTAAAAAATATTTTTGTAATATCAGTTTAATTTATTTAATGATTCAGAGCGATACAATCTCTTATTTAACTTATAATACTTAAGCGATACCTTAATATTAAGGGCTTCGTCTTCTAATATCGGCAGCATATGATACTGATATTTGTCTGGTGCAGATGTAGCGTCTTCATCACTCCAAGGACAAAGTTTATAATGGAATAACTCCTTTTCCGGTAAGTCCTCAAGGGTGGCTTTTAAATATTCAAGCCTCCTGAGATGTTGCTCGAATAGCATGTCTTCAAACTGCATCAAGAAGACTTCAATTTGTTTAGCGTGCATTTTTGTAAGACTTGTAAGGTTAAGGTTGAACTAAGACTGATTTTGGATTAAAAAACGCAATCTTATATAATGGAAATTTCTTATTTACTTCATTTATATACTGATAAATTCAATTTGAGCACAGCTATATCTATTTAGATCTTATCCTTTATATACCATATGAGCAATTCCGTCCACAGTCAATTTCTTAAATGGTGTCTTAGTTGAAAATTTGTTTACATAACTTGTTGGTAGAAATATCCAAATATCTTAATTTTCCTTATTCCTAATAAAGGCATATTTTAGTTCCGTAAGGTGTTTTCCTTAATTTCCATCTAGTGATCTTATACTCAAACCCAATACATAGATTTTCAATTTTCGTATAACCAATAACACGCTTCGATTCATTTAAGGTCTGTAAGAAATCCTATGAGGAATAAGTACATTAGGAAGAATTATATACATAAATAAGTGTTTATATACCATTTTTGATTGGTGAGAGATTGGAGTCGTGGTGTTCTAGTCACTAGTCGTTGAATACTAATTTGTTACATGAATTACATGGTCTTTTATACATGAAAGAATATACCCATTTCACTCTTTCATGTACACATATATATATATATATAAATATGTCTATATTATATATACAGGTGTACAACATAGTTAAAGAATATAATATACAAAACTTCATTTAAAACCCTTTAAAATAGATGTATTTTTTATAAAAAAATCTGTTCAGTCTCACCTCAAAAAGGGCAAGTTTCATTGTGAGTTATGCTCAGAATCAAAATCTACTACGCTCAACAGTCTAAAAGTTCATACCTTAAAAGTACACAACTTTAGCGATAAAAAAATCAAAGTCCTTACTACTTTTATTTCTGTCCTGAAGCTCACAAATTTTGGTTGCGAGACGACAAGTATAAGTATAAATAAAACGAAATAGAAATATCTAATAAAGAACAAGAACTTTAGATATTGAATTTTATAAAGTGTTTTATTTCATAGAAAAATAATATAGATAAGTGGTACCATTATCCCGTAACGCCCACTCTTACGCCCACCAAGCTAGAAAGACGGTCCCGACCTTAAAAATCTTCCAAACTTGATTCTTAAGGAATAATAATAATAACTAAATAGTAAAATGCTCCTGATATTGCTTTTATGTTTGGCGCGCAATGCAATACAAAACCTACGGTTTTTCTGCTTCTTAATCTTCATATCCATCGTTACTATATTTTTTTCACTTCTTAGATGAAGACGAAGATTAATTATTTAATTATTATTTACCTAATACATTATTTTGAATACTAAATGACTGAATAACGTAAATTTTTAAATTTGTTTTAATTTGAAGTTGTTAATTTGAATTTTTTCTGAAAAACCGTTAATTCTTGTTAATATTTATTTCAAATTATTTTATTATGTCAATATTAATTTAATTATTTCAAAACAAAAACAGACCCAAAAAACATGCGAGTGTCGTAGCAGAAGAGAAATATAATAGGGTTATAAATTTCCGCGATAGAATAAGTTAATTGTTGTCTTCTATATTGTCTTATTTTGAATATCTCTAACAGTTGTTATGCGTTCCCCTAAGCTTAAAAAAATGTCGGTAGAATCGCTGGATTTCACTCGAACAAACGCTAATAGTTCCTTTTTGTTAAATGTTGTTGTAAAGGTGTTTTTAATCGATATATTCCAGCATTCTTTTAAGAAACAAATTTTTCGGTACACCGCCAATTCAAGTTAAAAGTATTACTCAATCATAAACACAATTTAATTAATCTAATCTTCTAATATTTGAAGCTAGCTATAGAGCAGAAGTTTTTCTATTTAAAACTGGTTTTAACGGACAACCGAAATGGATTAAGTCATGAAATATGAATATAAACTTCTCCTTCATAATAGCTAATTCATAAACACAAAAACAACAAGAAGAAACGCTGTAGTTGAGTGCCGTAACTAAAAGATACCCGTTACTGTTTTATACAATTTTAAAATATTCATTTTGCTAGTGGAAACTAACAAAGGGCCACTTTTTGTCTAGTAACTTGTCACATTTTTGTTTAGTAACTGATGGTGACGTCACTATCCATGTGAGGTGTTATTATCTACTTTCCTTCATAAATAGCAAAATAGTGTTCTAATTAAAAAAACAGAGGAAACGATATAGTCGAGAGCCACGACTATAAGATACCCATTACTGTTTTACACAATTTTAAAATATTCATTTTGTTAGTTAAAATTCCCCAAGCGCCACCCATTGTCGGAGAATGAATGTTGAGTAACTGATGGTTACGTTACTGCCCATGTGAGGCTTTACAACTTAAATTTCTTTATATATAACAAAATAATGATCCGATTTGAAAAATCGAAATCGATGAAAACTCGTGGCAAGTTGCAGTGGCAACTCTTAAATACGTATTCTTAAGCAAAACTTTGTAGCTCTTATAGTTCCCCAGATTTTTTCATTTTTGGTTTTCATTTTGGGTTTTGTGGGCGTTGCGGTGGGCGTGGCTAGACAATTACAATATATGTCTAGTAACTTGTCACATTTTTGTTTAGTAACTGATGGTGATGTCACTATCCATGTGAGGTCTTATTATCTACTTTCCTTAATAAATAGCAAAATAGTGTTCCAATTAAAAAACAAGAGGAAACGCTATAGTCGAGTGCCGTGACTATAAGATACCCGTTACTGTTTTACACAATTTGAAAATATTAATTTTGCTAGTTAAAATTCCCCAAGCGCCACCTATTGTCGGAAAAAGAATGTTGAGTAACTGATGGTTACGTCATTGCCCATGTGAGGCCTTACAACTTAAATTTCTTCATAAATAACAAAATAATAATCCGATTTGAAAAATCGAAATCGATGAAAACTCGTGGCAAGTTGCAGTGGCAACTCATAAATAAGTATTCTTAAGCAAAACTTTGTAGCTCTTATAGTTTCCGAGATTTCTGCATTTTTGGTTTTCCAGGTTTTGTGGGCGTTAGGGTGGGCGTGGCTAGACAATTAAAATATACAATTTTAAAATATTCATTTTGCTAGTGGAAACTAACAAAGTGCCACTTTTTGTCTAGTAACTTGTCACATTTTTGTTTAGTAACTGATGGTGACGTCACTATCCATGTGAGGTGTTATTATCTACTTTCCTTCATAAATAGCAAAATAGTGTTCCAATTAAAAAAACAGAGGAAACGATATAGTCGAGAGCCACGACTATAAGATACCCGTTTCTGTTTTACACAATTTTAAAATATTCATTTTGCTAGTTGAAATTCCCCAAGCGCCACCCATTGTCGGAGAATGAATGTTGAGTAACTGATGGTTACGTCACTGCCCATGTGAGGCTTTACAACTTAAATTTCTTTATATATAACAAAATAATGATCCGATTTGAAAAATCGAAATAGATGAAAACTCGTGGCAAGTTGCAGTGGCAACTCTTAAATACGCATTCTTAAGCAAAACTTTGTAGCTCTTATAGTTTCCCAGATTTTTTCATTTTTGGCTTTCATTTTGGGTTTTGTGGGCGTTGCAGTGGGCGTGGCAAGACAATTACAATATACAATTTTAAAAAATTCATTTTGCTAGTGGAACCAACAAAGTGTCACTTATTGTCTAGTAACTTGTCACATTTTTGTTTAGTAACTGATGGTGACGTCACTATCCATGTGAGGTGTTATTATCTACTTTCCTTCATAAATAGCAAAATAGTGTTCCAATTAAAAAAACAGAGGAAACGATATAGTCGAGAGCCACGACTATAAGATACCCGTTACTGTTTTACACAATTTTAAAATATTCATTTTGCTAGTTGAAATTCCCCAAGCGCCACCCATTGTCGGAGAATGAATGTTGAGTAACTGATGGTTTCGTCACTGCCCATGTGAGGCCTTACAACTTAAATTTCTTCATAAATAACAAATTAATGATCCGATTTGAAAAATCGAAATCGATGAAAACTCGTAGCAAGTTGCAGTGGCAACTCTTGAATACGTATTCTTAAGCAAAACTTTGTAGCTCTTATAGTTTCCGAGATTTTTTTTACTTTTTGCTTTTTCTGGGTTTTGTGGGCGTTAGGGTAGGCGTGGCTAGATGGGAAAATATTAATTTGCATTTGGAGCATCATAGAAACCTACATGCTTTATCCGCACTTTCTATCACTTATATTTACCGAGATATCAGCTTTTCTAGAAAATGCGAAAACCGTCTTTTAAGTCTTGTGGGAGTATGGGTTGGTGTGGCCGGATAGTATTATTTTAACTTTCTAGCTCTAATGGTTCCTGAGATTTCAGCGATTTTAGTTTAGTGTGGGCGTTAGAGTGGGCGTGGCAGGATGCTGTAATAAATCAACTTTGTATCTCTTATATCTCAAGAATATATATACTTTGTAGGGACGGAAACGCTTCCTTCGAACTGTTACATACTTTTCAACGAATCTAGTACACTCTTTTACTCTACGAGTAACGGGTATAAAAACGGTAATAATTCAAAAAAAGTAAATAGAAAGTTAAACGAAGACACTAATTTTAATATTATAAACGCCACAGTTTTCCGCAGCTGGTGAGCGTTATGTGTGAGAGCTGCATTAAAATAATATTCGAGCTGCGGTGTCATCTCAAGAATATGTATGTATAGTCCGAACTGTTCTTGTAGTTACCGAGATTTAAGCGTTTTTGGGTTTCGGCATTTTGTGTGAATTAGATAGGGCGTGGCCAGATAGTGACGCATTGGGGGCATCTTTAGAAACTGTGTTTTTAATCGCAACTTTATATCACTTATAGTTTCCAAGATATCAGCTTTCTTAAATAATGCGGCTAGCGATTTTCGATGTTGGTAAATGGTACCACCTTGAGATTCGGTGGCATCTGAAGATTATAAGTTACCGAAATTCTATCGTTTTTGGTTTTTCGGGCTTTGTGGTCTTAGCCAGATGGGGAAAAAATAATAAGAAAGAAATCCGAACTTTCTAGCTTTAATATTTTCTGAGATTTCAGCGATTTTAGTTTTTTGTAAATTGTCGGCGTTAGAGTGGGCATGGCAGGATGCTGAAATAAATTTGCACTGCGAAGGCATCTGAAGAATATTCCTGCTTAATCAGCGTTTATACGGGCTGACGGACGGACAGACATGGCTTAATCGAGATCGCTATTAATATTGATCAAAAATATATATACGTCGATTTTGCCTTGAAAATTAAATAAATTTTTCCCAACACACATTTGGCTTAAAATCCATATATTCAGAATACTAAATGATGACGCTTATCGCTTATTTGGGGTTCACCGGATGCCTGCAGCTCGATCCAAAATTTGTTTATATCAGGTGTGGTTGCTGAAAAAGGATTCCAACTCAATCCCATTGTCATCGAGTCATTTATAGCGAGGCTATTCTTCAGCGTTGACGGTTGACCTTAGGGTTGGCGAGGAAGAGTTCCCGACGGGGTGGGATAAGCTCGCTGTTGGTCCGGCAGGAGTGAACTGAATGGCGCCTCGGGTTCTGCTAAAGGAGCGATTGCAGAGACCCGATGAATCTGCTACTTGAGAGCATCGGCTAGTACCGATGAGCGAAGATCCCGCGGTATGACCGAGTAGAATCATTAGAATCAGCGGTAGGCTAAATCTTACCAAAGAGACAATTGCTGTCTGCAGATAAGTTTGCCCACACCAACCGTAGGCTGATCTTACCTGATCATGGCTGACTGCAAAAGTGAAGTTTCCTCGTATACTCCTTTGATTGGACTTAGTGTGACCGGCCCGGAAATCCTTTGGTCGTGTGACCGTTTGTATTGTACCGGTAGTGTGCCCGTTTGTCGTTGCTTAGGCGAGCCCGCGCTTTGCAATTCAAAAATATATATATTCCAATATAAAATATAATATTCCAAAAAAAATTAACTTTCTACGGCTTCATGGATATCTAACAAGAACTTTTACTATTATTCCCTGTAACTAAACAACTATGATTTCATTGATCTCTTAATTATTCTAACAACTCTTACTACTATTCCCTATTACTAAGAAATATTGACTTCGTTGGAATCTAACTATTTTTACTGCAACAACTACTGTATGCGCTCACAGGGCGTTTTGAACAACGAGATTCAAGAGGTATAGAAGCACATTAATGTACTATGCGTACTTATCGAATCTCTACTGTACTTATATACAGCACCAAGGCATACATAATTTATATGTATGAATACACTGTGACACTTTGTTGGCCGTCGCACTTTTACATACATAACAAAGAGCGCTAGTTACCACCACTGCTTCTTCCCCTACCTCTGTCTCGCCTCCGCCCAACAAACCGCCACGAGCGACCCATATGGGTCACTCGGTATGTTAACATTGTTGCAACATTGTTGACATCCGCTGGATATGCTGATCCACGTCTGGACTATTTTGCCGACTAAGCAAAATAGCCCAACGGCAGCGATCAAGCCAGCTGCCTTTCGAAATCTGCCGACGATGCAGATTTCGATTCCATTATTCCATATTTCATGTACCATATAACATAAGCATTTTTATAATAAAGAATCATTCTCAACAAGCAATTCAAACGAGAAGGTTATCATATCTTGGGACTCAATCTCATAATTTTATTATAACTTGGACTCAAGGCTCATAGCTCGCGCATAACACATCCCTTCCGCCAAAATAACAACATATATATATGTATACATAATGCAGCCGCTCCGCTGCTGGCTTTACCGGCAGCGCAGCTACGCGGCTTAGCCTTATGCATAGACTTAATGATTTTGGACAAAACAGAAATTGTCCAACAATTGGAGCGACACCATTGTGTTTTACACTACAAACGACAAGACCAAATATATGGGATCAATATTTCACCACATGGTGACCGTGAGCGGTCTTGAAAGACCAAAGACAGGAGTAACATCAACAACAACAGCGACATTGGCAAAGGAAGCTGGACAACAAGAGAAAAACCACATCTAAGTGAGTAGAGTTGAGTAATGGACAAGCATCGCGGTGGTATAAACGACAAAATAAATAAAAGAATAGCCAAACTAAATTGGCTAATAATAATAATAATCGCCACCGCCTGCATGGTCTACAGCCCAGATGTTACAAACTGAGCTTGACCATCTTATAGAGACAATACGGGTTAAAAAAGAAGCCTCTCACTCTAACTCGCCAGATAATAATAACCAAATAAATAACTTGTTCAAACTAAAACCTATCCACATACCAGCAGTACTGCCGAAACTAAAGAAGAGATGACTGTTGACTGCGAGGGACCACTATTCTCACCACATTGCGTTGCGACGTGCAACCAGAAGGAGCAATAGCCTGCGCCAACCCAGCCCGGCTACGCCACGCATATCAACCTGGCTAAGGAACCGACAGTGCCACAGAGGGCACAGAAGCTGGCCGCACTACAAAGATTGAAGGAAACATCAAATATTAAGTATAGACTATTAATAGAATATTAATAATATAAAACAAAATTGTAAAATCGTGCGAAACCCTTTTTGCTCGATAGCAGTGCAGCCCGTATAGCTGTACGAACATTAGGTAGGAAACTGTCAAACCAAACATATTCAAAAAAAAATTAAAAAGAAAATTAGTGGACTCCACTGCAAATGTCATTAACAAAGTTGAAATTGAGAATAAAGACATGGGCTTAATAACCACATTATTGATTATGATCGTATTAATAATGTGTGCGCTAATGTATTTTTTAAAATCTATAAATTGCACAATAAGTGCCTAAGAAAAAAATATTTAAGCCAGGCAAATGACCTGGATAAAATTTAAGAAAATTTTAAAAATATAAAACAGCAAACAAAGATTGCATAAAACAAAATGTTAAATATATTTTTGCATTCTAACAATATATATAAAATTGAATTCAATTTACAATCCAATCCAATCTATGTTTGTTCTATTGTTTGACCAAATTTATATCGAAGACTCTTTAAGCATGAAATGGAATGGCATCTATTGAATGCCGAATTAGTTGAAATCAAATTAAAATTTGATAAATCATACAAATGCTTAACGCAAAATAGGAATATTACAAACGTGACTATAAGTAAGCACGCAACGATATTAGTTGCCTGTTTCAATCAAGCAAGATCATTGACACACCACAACAAAGAAAAACTAAATAATCACCATTGGTCGTATGTATCAAGATTTTTACATAGATTAAAAAATAATATAAATAATATTAAAACAAAGTACTCACTGGATACCCTCAATATTAAACACTCCAGCAGTAGTCGAAGAAGATACAAATACAAATATAGACTTTGTTAGCGATTCCGAAGTAGCAAGTGATTCAGAAAATATAGTAAAAAAAGAAGATCTACATGATCTAACAATACCAGCGGTAATAATTTTACCAGAGCTAACCGAATCTGAATCAGAGTCCGTAATCGAAAAAACAGTAAACATGGCTATGACACAATTAGAATATCTAAAGTTACCCTCATCGATAATACCTGAGTTCGATGGAAAGGCAGAAAACCTAACGAGTTTCATAGACGGTTTGAGTCTAATTGATTCAATGAAAGGCAACAAAACAATAATAGAGGTAGCCGTGGAAGCTACAGAGGAAGGGCCAATTAAAACAACAACGGCAATCGCCGATACAATAACAATAATAGAGACAGAGGACAGTACAGAGGAAATTACAGGGGTCGCGCTAGCTCAAAACGCGGCCACGGTAACAATAACCCCTCTAACGTACGTGTAACACAGAGCAGCTTGCAAAACTGCCAGACACCTTTAGGTACCCAAAATTAAATAAAAAGGTACTCACAATAAACTTTAGTCTGAATATGTTGGTAACCTTTAAGAACACTTCTACAAACTGTACTCTCACATTTCTGCTAGACACAGGAGCAGATATATAAAGAAAACTCAGATGGCTTTAATAACATCGAAAAAGAAAAAACTGTAAGTATTCAAGGCATTGGACATGGCGTTTTCACGTCCAATGGCTTAATCCAAATTGGGCTACAGACAGACAGATATATTATTCCACACAATTTCCATTTAGTCCCTAAAGATTTCGCAATACCGTGTGATGGAATAATCGGACTTGACTTCATAAAAATCTTTAATTGCAAACTAGACTTTGAACCAGAAAATAATTGGTTCGTACTAAGACCAAATAACCTAAAATACCCCATTTATGTTCCAATAAAAGTCAGCTCCGGTAATAATTTAATACTATTACCAGCAAGATCTGAAGTTGCCCGAAAGTTAGACATTAACTCAACAGACGATAATGTCTTAATTCCTAACCAAGAAATGACATCTGGTATTTATGCTGCAAATACAGTAGCAACATCTAAAAACGCCCGTTGTCCATTTACTGAATACAACCAGTAACGACTAATTAGTCAACTTAAATAATATCAATTATGAACCTCTTTCGAATTATGAAATAATTCAAACAAACAAAAGTTCGAGAACAGAAGAAGTCATAGCTCACCTACAGAAACATTTTCCAAAACAATTTTAGTCTCAACTCACTGAAATATGTTCAAAATATAGAGATATATTCGGACTTGAAACCGAATCAATCACAACAAATAATTTTTACAAACAAGAATTAAGACTAAAGGATACAGAACCAGTGTACATAAAAAATTACAGAACACCGCATAGTCATCAAGAAGATATAAAGAAACAAGTAAATAAGCTAATAAAAGGCAATATAGTTAAAGAATCTTTATCCGAGTATAATAGCCCTCTTTTATTAGTACCCAAAAAATCACTTCCTGGCTCAGACGTTAAGAAATGGAGATTAGTAATAGACTATCGCCAAATAAATAAAAAATTACTGTCTGATAAATTTCCCATACCCAGGATCGACGACATTCTAGATCAACTATGTAAAGCTAAACACTTTTCATGCCTTCCCTTATGTCGGGATTTCATCAAATAGAGGTAGAAGAAAGCTCAAGAAATATAACGTCATTTTCAACAAACAATGGGTCATATCGCTTCACGCGACAGCCATTAGGTTTAAAAATAGCACCAAATTAATTTCAGAGAATGATGACAAAAGCATTCTCGGGTCTGCAACCATCACAAGCATTCCTTTATATGGACGATCTAATCGTCATTGGATGTTCAATGTATTTGAACTCTGTAGAAAAAATAAGCTCAAATTACATCCACAAAAATGTTCATCTTTTTTGCACGAAGTGACTTTTCTTGGTCACAAGTGCACAGATAAAGGAATACTTCCAGATGACAAAAAGAATGATGTCATCATCAATTATCCGGTACCACATGATGCGGACAGTGTTAGACGATTCGTTGCATTCTGCAACTATTATCGACGTTTTATAAAAAACTTCGCCGACTATTCACGGCACATAACAAGATTATGTAAGAAGAATGTCCCATTTTTATGGACAGACGAATGCCGAAAAGCATTCCTGTATTTAAAAAAGAAACTTACCGAACCAACCCTGCTGCAATACCCCGATTTTAGCAAAGAATTTTGCATAATCACTGATGCAAGTAAGCAAGCATGTGGAGCAGTTTTAACCCAAAACTATAACGAACTCCAACTTCCAATTGCATATCCATCGAGAGCGTTCACAAAAGGTGAAAGCAATAAAAGTACTACATAACAGGAATTAGCAGCAATTCACTGGGCGATATTACATTTTCGACCATATATATATGGAAAACATTTTATAATTAAAACGGATCACAGACCTTTAACATATTTATTTTCCATGGTCAACCCAAGCTCAAAGTTGACACGTATGCGGTTAGAATTAGAAGAATATGACTTTACAGTCGACTAAAGGGTAATGAGAATTTTGTAGCAGACGCTCTATCCAGGATAACAATATCCGAATTAAAAGACATACAAAATAAAATCCTGACAGTCACTACCAGGTACCGAAAAACAGAAAAAAGCTATAGAAAAAGCTTATCAGCCCAACGTATACACGTCATTCATAATGACGAAGTACGTAATGTAGTGACTTTGCATATAAAAGATATGATATGTCTCTTTAGACATGCTAAGAAAATTATAGCAAGAATAAATATTGGCGATATATATACAAGTGGAAATATAGATTTAGGTCAACTAATCCCAAGGCTTGAAAAAGAAGCCGGTATGTTAAAAATAAGCCAATTAAAAATAACACCGATGTGAAAATATCTTTGAAAAAATTTCAATAGATAATGTGAGGAGTCGTTGACCCCTCACAAATAGCGCCAACAACAACAGCAGCTAACAACAAAACAAAACCCTCGCGAATTACTTTGTAGGAAAAAAAAACATTGCGCAGTTCACTTAATATGTAAGCTTAACCAATAATTTTAAGATTTGTAGTTATTTCGATACACAGTAATTATCTTAGATAAGCCCAAGAGATAAGTTTTGTTTATCTTTTCCCCTCCGCTCTCGCGTCGGCAATAGTCACACACACACACTCACACCAGGAGAGCAACGAAATATTCACCACGAAAAGTGCTCGCGTGAGCAGTGCCGCACAGGAGCAAGCGAGAGAGAACATGCGATCGAGCAGGAAAACAAAAACCGAAAATGGGCACGCGCCAAGGGAAGAGCGAGAGAGAAGGAGTACCGAAACTTCGAGAAGCGGAAAAAAACCCAGAGCCGCCGAAAAAAAAAACTTGAACAAAAACGCGGGGCAAAGTCGGATTCTAAAAAGCACGGCGGACGGGATCAGAAGTGCGGACGGAGCAAAAATTCAGTTGGACAAGGGGAGTTTTTTTTGTTGCGTTCTGAGTGCGGAAAAGTTGTGGCCCAGTGACCCAGGAAACCGACGATTTCTTCTGGGAAGGAGTTCACCTAGACGACCCCGAGGAGAGTGTGCCGGCCTAGGACCAGCGGTGGAGCACCCGGATTCACGCGTGTGTGTGTGTGTGTGAGAGCGAGACGGGTGAGTGAGTGGAGTGAACCGCATTTTGGCCAGCGAGAGTCCCCGGCAATGAGAAACTTCTCGAAGGCCCCGATGCGGCTTCGCCCAGAGTAGGCTAGGATTTTTTTTACCATATCTTAACCGAACCCGTTAACCCGACAACACTGGGAAAAACAAAATAAAGTAAAAGTAGAAACTCGGGTTACAAATAAATCAATTATATGCTCCAATAGATATATTCCTCGCCTAATTTTAAAAATGCCTAGATTTTAGACCATAAATTCTGGCCTAGGGAAAAGTTGCCTCCATAATCGATCCTCTCTCTCTCGGCCTTCTCGTAGCGACTGTTATGAGCCAGGCCCAAATGCGCGTTACTGCTGACCTTTCCTTTTTCCCCGCTCTGCAGCAGACACCGAATAAACTATTTCTCTCGCTCCGTACCCCGGTGGCTGGCACTCTACATCTCACGCCAGCCAACCGATTTTAGTCCTAGACCTTTATGTCCCATATCTTTACAAATATTTTCGGTAAAGAGACCCTGGTGGGACTGAGTATATCCCAGCCAACGAGACTTCTTTACAGAATGGCGCCCGAACAGGGACATGGGGTTTACGAAATATTATACGACCTAAATATGGCCTAAAGCGAGAAATTTCTAACGCACGCAAACACACATACATTTATTTCTAAGCAGACATAACCTAAAATCAGAGATTATTTGTTCCAAGATCACGTGGCCAGCAAATCACGTGAGGAAGAAACACATATAGGCAGATAAACGGAGAGAGAGAGAGCGAGAGCCCTCTAGGTTAGCTAACTCAGGTCACGAGAGTTTCGAAAGCACGAGGTAGGGAAAAGCTAAGGTATACTCCCCACAGCGCAGCCATTTTGCTTTTCGCTTTACTCTCATCGTTGTCCCTCTCACACGAGCGGGGGTCGGTCGACGACAGGCAACGGGATCACATCGGTTGGGGAGGTTTGGACTCTTTTCATACAACCGTCGCCGAGTCAACACGTCCGTCAGCAGCTCTTTAAAACATCGCCGTAGGAGAATTTAAAACTACCTCGACGTCGAACAAAATTTAATCGCCGTCGAAATTTTAGGAATTAAAATTAGATATTGGATTGTGGTCACCATCGTTGTACGGGGGAATGCAGTAAATTCTTGGTGACAAATAAAATAAAATTTTTGATGAAGATTTTAACCAGTTCAAACCTCGTTTGACCCTCGTTCAAGAATTTCTATCGTCCTATCGAAATTTTTCCTGACGTTTGCCAGATAACTCTTATTTCACAGCAATATGGGCGCGCGTTGGATTTCGTATCTCCGGAAGCGGGAATTGGAGGCGATTCTGAAGGAGTTTTCCTTGGAAGCAACCGGAACAGTTGAGGAAATGAGGAGCCGGCTGGCTGCTTTTAATAATCGGGACGATTACGTGCTGGAGATAGCCAAGCGACTACAGGAATGCGAGGCGGAAATTACAGCCGCGCTAACGGATAGGAAGCAGCGTTCGCCGACTCCGAACCCACCCCCACCGGGACTTTCAAACAATACCTAGTCAGCATCACACTCATGATGCACAGGGCGGGGTATAATGCGGAGCAGCAGTTGGAACGTATCTATGAAAATCTCCAACGGGAGTATCAGATGTACGCAAGGAGGCACGACTTCACCACCTTGGAGCAACTTACCACTTTAGCGGTAAACTTCGAGGTCACCCGCGATCGGATCACGGAAAGCCATGCCAGAATGTTCCGAACCACCGAGAGCGCCGAGAAGGAACGAGTACGAGATCCCAGCGTATGCAGGAGCATCACCAACAGCTCAATAAAATTTCGCACGACCAGCCAGACGACCACCCACCCCAGCCACAGTTCCACAATCAGTTCCTCGAGTGGGGAACATGTCAATGGTGCCGAATTTCAGTTTTGCTTGCAGGAATTGTGCCCAGGAGGGTCACCGGTCAGCTACATGTCGCAATCCCAGAGTCCTCTTTTGTTGGGACTGTGGTCGCCGAGGAGTACGCACTCTCGAGTGTTGCCGTCGTACCCAGCCGGGAAACGAGAGGAGTCTTCGCCTTCGGGGAGCGGACGGAGACTGCCTACAGGAATCCCCGGAATTAGGAGAAATCTTACAGGTTCAGTCGAGCAGAATTATCGCGCAGGTGCAAATCGAGGGTCGGGAGTTTAACGCTACTATAGACATTGGAGCTAGCAGAAGCTTCGTGAGCGAACGAGTTGTTCAACGTGTAGGGACGCCACTTAACGTACGGTCGGTACACACTCATGTCAGCCTGGCGGAAGGTCCACGCAAGGAGATAACCAAGTCTCTGGTAGACGAAGTTCGGTTGGACCAACGTTGTGTCACCATTCCACTGCTAGTTTTCCCTTCGATTAAGGAAGACGTGCTATTGGGCATGGACTTCCTTTGTGGCGTGTCTGCCACTCTCCAATGCGGCCGCGCTTCGCTGCAGTTGAACCCTCTCCTAATCAGCACCCCACAAACAACTTAGCTATGCCTTCTCTCTTGAGGAACGCGTTAACTCCAGCAAGCAACGATCCAGATAACGAGAGGGAAGCCACCCCTACCCGCAGTATTTTAGGGCCTCGAGACGACAACGCCGTGCGAAATAATCCGTTTCGACGGAATCAGGCTACTTTTTCAGCGGAACCAGTAGAGGAAGGGCGAGCGCCTTCCCCAGCCAGACCAGGGTACACACGCTGGAGGAGCACTAGCCGCAATCACAGCAAACCCCGAGCAAGAAGAATTAGAACCCTGGGTAAACAAATTCTTACAGGAGGAATTGGCCAAATTCGAAGGATTGACGGGAGTGTCAAATATCGCTGAGCATACGATCACGATGCGGGATGATAGCCCCATCAAACAGAGGTACTTTCCCAAGAATATTGCGATGCAGAGGATTATTGATGAGCAGATCAACGAATTGCTACACAACGACTGTATAGAGCCTTCACGGAGCCCCCACAGCGCCCCTATTGTACTCGTGAGCAAGAAATCTGGAGAGATGCGACTATGTGCAGATTTTCGACAACTAACTGCCCATTCATTTCCAGATGCATACCCGCGGTCAAGGATAACGCACATCTTGGAGCGTCTGCGCCATGCCAGGTACATATCGACGCTCGATTTGAAGAGCGGATATTGGCAAATTCCTGTAGCCGAGTACAGCCGCGAGTGCACAGCATTTACAGTCCCCGGGAGGGGCTTGCACCACTGGAAAGTGATGCCGTTTGGCCTCCACTCAGCACCAGCCACATTCCAGCGGGCGCTCGACAGCGTCATAGGCCCGGACATGGAGCCCAACGCGTTTGCGTATTTGGATGATATCATCATCATCGGCCGCACTTTGGAGGAGCATGTGCAGCATCTACAAGAAGTATCCCGACGGCTACGAGAGGCGAACCTTCGTCTCAACGCGAAGAAATGCAGTTTCTTTAAGCGCATTTACACGGATCCCGACAAGATTTCGGCAGTACGGCAACTGAGTCCGCCCACCACATGCAAGGAGTTGAGGAGATGTCTTGGGATCGCGCCCTGGTACAGGAGATTTGTACCCAACTTTGCCAGCGTAGTGCAGCCCATATCTTTGCTACTCAAGAAAGGAAAGAAATGGCAATGGGAGCAGGAGCAGCAAGATGCGTTCGAGGAACTCAAAAGAAAACTCACGGAGGCGCCGGTTCTCGCCTGCCCCGACTTCAACGAGAAGTTCGTGTTGCAAACAGACGCCAGCGACATCGGTCTAGGAGCAATTTTACCGCAGAAAATCCAGGGAGAAGAACGAGTCATCGCATTAGCCAGCAGACGTCGCAGAGGAGAACTACTCCACTACAGAAAAGGAGTGTCTGGCTATCATATGGGCCATCAGGAAACTCCGATGCCACTTGGAAGGTTATCGATTCGAGGTGATAACGGACCACCTCGCCTTGAAGTGGCTCAACTCGATTGATAATCCCACCGGCCGCATAGCGTGCTGTGCGTTGGAACTGCAGCAGTACCAGTTTGACGTCGCCTATTGACGCGGGAGCCAGAACATTGTTGCATATGCACTTTCTCGACAGCCTTTGGAAGTTCTTCAGTTGATACAGGAGGATAAGCCGGGTTGCACATGGTACCAGCGGATGCTGAAACTTGTTCAGGACAGGCCTAAAGATTACCCGGACTACGCGTACGAGAACCAATAGCTATATCGGCATATCGGATCCCGACCCGACGACGAAGACTCTGTGCCCTGGAAACTGTGCGTGGCCAAGGAACACCGACAGCGAGTACTGTCGGAATGCCATGACCAGCCCACGGCAGGACATCTCGGGATCAGGAAAACAACCACCCGGATCGCCCAGAGATATTACTGGCCGGGTCTTTTCCGCGATATTGCCAGGTATGTCCGCAAAGTCAGCCAAACCAAACCTGCGGGTAAAATGTTCACAAGATAGATTAACGAGTCGTTCGATACTGTCTGCGCCGATTTTATTGGGCCCCTTCCGCGATCCAAGAGTGGGAATACGATGCTGCTCGTATTCTTCGACGCCTTTTCGAAATGGGTTGAGTTGGTCCCCTTGAGGAAAGCTACTTCAGCTCATCTTGAAAAATTCTTTCGGGAGAGGATTTTGAATCTCTTTGGTATTCCCCGAACATTTGCCTGCGATAATGGTACACAAAGTACAAGTCGTTCATTCAAAGCTTTCTGCAAGCAGGCGGGAATGGAGATCCAACATCCTGCCAATCGCACCATTAAAACGATGGTCGCCTAGTATATCGAGGACAAGCAGACGACGTGGGACGAACTTCTGCCCGAACTGAATCTGGCAATTAATAGCAGCATCTCAGACTCAACCGGATTTAGTCCAGCGTTCATCGTCCAAGGCAGAGAACCACGACTCCCAGGGGCCTTGTATGATGAAGTGACTCCGGGACCAAGCCAAGCGCCACGTTCACCCGAAGCGAAAGCGGAATTGCTACGGGACATTTTCAAGGTAGTACAGGAGAACACTCAGAGAGCTTCGTTGGAGCAGCGGAAGCATTACGATCTCAGGCGACGTGCGTGGAGACCGACCATAGTATCGCTGGTCTTCGTAAAGCAGCATCATTTGTCCAGGGCGGCGGATATTTTTACTTTACTTTTTATAACATACCCAGAGCAGGCAACGCAGA
The DNA here is from genome assembly GCF_018153835.1 of Drosophila eugracilis. Taxonomy (NCBI): domain Eukaryota; kingdom Metazoa; phylum Arthropoda; class Insecta; order Diptera; family Drosophilidae; genus Drosophila; species Drosophila eugracilis. Next base: position 55,529 of record NW_024572654.1, read on the forward strand.
ACGGCATCCCTTGGAGATTTGAAGGAAGCAGTCAACGAGCCAGAAACCCAGAATCTGGTACCCAGACGACTGGACGACAACGAAGACAAGCAGACGGCGGAGCAAGTTTAGCGATCGATTGACGCTAAAAACCGGTAGCAGAGCAACAGAAGCAGCAGAGATACAGAAACCAAGGATACCCGCATCAAGGCGGAAGCAACGGAGAAGCCAGCACGAAGAAAATGTACACATCAAGACGAGAGGAGCGGAGAAGCATCCAAGGATACCCGCAGACGGCGGGAGCATACACGAAGATAGCAGCGCAGCAGCAGCCCCAGAAGACCGTACGAAGACGGCACAATAGCAACGAACTCGCCACAAATAAGCCGGCGAGTGACGCTCGATCCAGCCGAGGCGAGAGCCAACCAGGAACACTGCGACAGGAGCCAATGTTTGAGTCAGTGGGGCCACTTGCTGGAGGGTGCGCCTTCCCAACGTCCCACTTCCCTAGTGATAACTCAACGCTCCCAGTGCCACTGTAGCGAACCTTTTCTCCCCATGTTTACTAACTAAACAATTAAAACCCAGTAAGTAATCGTTAAAACAAAGCACTAATACCCTTTTGTTCTCCCCTACAGACATGGGGTCGGACAACCCGTCCCACCGGTGGCGCATGGCGACGCAAGCCACGGCCACCTTAGAAGACGCGGGCTCGAACGGAGTTGTCATTGACTATCCGGCAGAGAAGGACAACGATCAACGCACGGCGCTGCTACGGGGCGAGGGCATAGCCCGACCCTGGGGCGTACCCCACTCGGCGAGGAAAAGGCTGCCCCAGACCTGGGCAAAGCGGCCGTACACGCCTGGGTGGCCGCGGTGGTGCCAAGCCTGGTGACATCCGCTTCTCGTCGGGTGACGTCTAGAGACGTGACCGAGGTGGTCATCCCCCCACGGGGCTGTCAGAACCCCAGCAGCAGCGATGACGACGACCCCTGGAGCTCCAATTCCGTCTACGCCGCCCACGAGGAGGAGATGGCCCATTGGCCGAAGGAGCTACAAACCATTATAGACTATGTCGAGTCAGAGAAGGCCCGGAAGAGCAGGCGCAGCGTCCTGAGAACCGCCCCATAGCCGACTCGGGTGACACCCCGGAAATCCTGGCCAAGGTAGAACATGTCGAATACCCGCCGGCCGACGAAGACTCGGTCTTGCTACCCCGCACTGGCGCGTTCTGATCTTATCTTTTCCCCTCCGCTCTCGCATCGGTGTGCTCGCGTGAGCTGTGCCGCACAGGAGCAAGCGAGAGAGAACATGCGATCGAGCAGGAAAACAAAAAGCGAAAATTGGCACGCCCCAAGGGAAGAGCGAGAGAGAAGGAGTACCAAAAAAAAAACCCAGAGCCGCCGATAAAAAAAAACTTGAACGAAAACGCGGGGCAAAGTCGGATTCTAAAAAGCACGGCGGACGGGATCAGAAGTGCGGACGGAGCAAAAATTCAGTTGGACAAGGGGAGTTTTTTTTGTTGCGTTCTGAGTGCGGAAAAGTTGTGGAAGGAAAAAAGGCCCCCCAAAGAGATTGGAGTGACTTGTGCCCAGTGACCCAGGAAACCGACGATTTCTTCTGGGAAGGAGTTCACCTAGACGACCCCGAGGAGAGTGTGCCGGCCTAGGACCAGCGGTGGAGCACCCGGATTCACGCGTGTGTGTGTGTGTGAGAGCGAGACGGGTGAGTGAGTGGAGTGAACCGCATTTTGGCCAGCGAGAGTCCCCGGCAATGAGAAACTTCTCGAAGGCCCCGATGCGGCTTCGCCCAGAGTAGGCTAGGATTTTTTTTACCATATCTTAACCGAACCCGTTAACCCGACAACACTGGGAAAAACAAAATAAAGTAAAAGTAGAAACTCGGGTTACAAATAAATCAATTATATGCTCCAATAGATATATTTCTCGCCAAATTTTAATACAACTCGAAGGGGAAAAAAATAAAAATAAATCTGGCCACGCATAAATATACATATTTCAAGACAAAAATGCTTAGATTTTAGACCATAAATTCTGCCCTAGGGAAAGAGACAACCTCCATAATCGATCCTCTCTCTATCGGCCTTCTCGTAGCGACTGTTATGAGCCGGGCCCAAATGCGCGTTACTGCTGACCTTTCCTTTATTTCTCTCGCTCCGTACCCCGGTGGCTGGCACTCTACATCTCACGCCAGCCAACCGATTTTCGTCCTATACCTTTATGTCCCATATCTTTACAAATATTTTCGGTAAAGAGACCCTGGTGGGACTGAGTATTTCCCAGCCAACGAGACTTCTTTACAATAATTTTAAAAATTTGGGCAATGAAATATTGAACACATTAAGTGACTATAATAAATAAAAATAAAGAGAAAGAAGCTATACTGTCTACACTACATGAAGATCCAATACAGAGGGTCATACAGGAATTACAAAAACCTTGGCCAAGGTCAAAAGACATTATTACTGGAAATGTATGACTCGTGATATAACACAGCATATCCAGAAATGTCAAAAATGCCAGAAATCAAAAATAATAAAACATAATAAGACCCCATTAACCATAACTGAAACACCAGTAAAAGCTTTTGAGAGAGTTATAGTAGATACAATTAGTCCATTACCAAAGTCAGAGCAAGGAAATGAATATGCAGTGACTTGACTAAATATTAGGTTGTTAAAATAGTCTTGCGGTATTTTCGCTAATTGGTGCTGAAAGCGCGTAGTTCTGGTTTTATCCGTCGCATTAGTTCGTACTATACCTTTTTGGAAAGCTCATTTCACGTGCTATGATTGTTATAGCGTCGCAATCATGGAGCGAAATAAAGAAAAAATACGGCATATCTTACAGTACTACTAGGATAAGGACCCATAAAAATTGTCCAATTTATAGACCCGATACAGTTTCCATTTCCACCGCACAACGATGGTATCAACGTTTTCGTTCTGGTGTAGAGGTGGTCGAAGATGCGCCACGCTCCCGAAGGCCTGTCGTCGAAAGTTGCGATAAAATCGCTGAATTGGTCGAAAGAGACCGGCTTAGTAGCAGCCGTAGCATCGGTCAAGAGCTGGGCATGAGTCATCAAACCGTTATAAACCAATTGAAGCAGCTTGGAGTCACTAAGAAGCTCGATGTATGGGTGCCACACGAATTGACGCACAATAACATCTTTGACCGTATCGACTCATGCGAATCGCTTCTAAATCGCACCAAAATCGACCCGTTTTTGAAGAGTATAGTGACTGGCAATGAAAAGTGGGTCACTTATGATAACGTAAGGCGCAAACGGTCGTGGCCGAAAAGCCGTGAAGCGGCACAGACGGTGGAAAAGCCTGGATTGACGGCCAGGAAGATTCTTCTGTGTGTTTGGTGGGATTGGCAGGGAATAATCCACTATGAGCTGCTTCCCTATGGCCAAACGCTCAATTCGGACCTATACTGCCAACGCTTGAAGACAGCACTCATGCAGAAGAGGCCATCTTTGATCAACAGAGGCCTAATGGTCTTCTACCAGGACAACGCCAGGCCACACACATCTTTAGTAATGCGCCAGAAGCTCCGGGAGCTCGGATGGGAGGTTCTTTGGCATCCACCGTATAGTCCGGATCTCGCACTAAGTGATTACCACCTGTTTCTGTCCATGACGAACTTGGTAGTCTGAAGTTGGCCACAAGAGAGTCCTGTGAAAATTGGCTCTCCAAGTTTTTTGCCAATAGGGAAGTGAGCTTCTATGAGAGGGGCATTATGAAGGTGGCATCTCGATGGGGACGCGTCATCGAACCAAACGGCGCATATTTGACTTGAATCGCATTATTGTAACCAATTTTATGAAAAATTGAAAATTCAATAAAAATGCCGCAAGACTTTTTTGATTAGTAGCTGTACCAGTTGCAAACAAAAGTGCAACAACAATAGCAAAAGCAATATTTGAATCTTGTTTAATGCACAAAGCGTCTTTTGTCAGGTTGGGGGGTGCATAAACTTATTACAATCTATAAACTCAGGCGAGAAAAAGACAACCGTTTTCCAAGATCTAACATCAGCAACTGCCTTTTATTAGCAGCGGCAAAATAACATAATGTTCTAACAGAGTAATTTACAGAGATTGGTTAATACATGTTAATAAGCTTTGTTTACATTTGTATAGGCAAAGAGAAACAGTATGTAAGACGAAAAATATTGTGAGTTTGACCGAACATCCCGGCCGCCTTGAAAGTATCATCTTTCAACAAGATTGAGAGTCCGTGGGTAATACTGCCAGCTTATGCACTGGTCGGCAGCACACCCCAGTGCTGGTTCGAATGTGGGCCACTCGAACTAGCCCATCCTTTCCGGGAACAACGGTCTCGACGCGCCCGATCTTCCATCGCTGAGGAGGCAGATTGTCGTCGTGGATGATGACCATGGTGTTAGCCCTGATGTTGGCCGATGGTGTTGTCCATTTGGTGCGCGAGCGTAGTTCCTGTAGGTACTCAAGCGACCACCTTCGCCAAAACTGTTGTTTGCTCGCGGTCACGGCGTCGAATCGTTCCAGGCTGGACGCATGTGTTGATGACACAGTCCGTTCTGGAAGGGCACGAAGAGATTTCCCCACCAGGAAGTGGCCCGGAGTAAGTGCCCCAAAGTCGTTGGGATCTGGAGACAGCGGAGACAATGGGCGCGAGTTGAGAATCGCTTCGACTTCAGTGGTTATGGTGCAGAGCTCCTCGAAGGTGAATCTTGAATTCATCAGTGTTCTGTAGAGTAGACTCTTGGCGCTTTTTACCGCCGCCTCCCAAAGGCCTCCAAAGTGAGCAGCTCTAGGAGGGATGAAATGGAAAGTTATGAAATCAGTTGACAAATAAGATGAAATGACTTAGTTCTTGAAGATGGTTGGCAGCTCCGACGAAATTGGTTCCGTTGTCGCAGAAGATGTCGGTTGGAATTGACCGTCTGGCGATCATCCGTTTAAGTGCTGCAAGAAATGCCTTGGTTGACAAATCCGAGACGACTTCTATATGGACGGCCTTGGATGCCAAACAAATGAAGACGGCGAGGTAGGACTTTGTTGGACCCTTTCCTCTAATGCGGAGATATGTGTTAAACGGTCCGCAGAAGTCGACGCCACACCTTTGGAACGGCTGTTGCGGTAGCACTCGTTCTAGTGGTAGCGATCCCATGAGTTGGTTCTCCATTTTGGGTCTGAACCGAACTCAGGCGATACAGGAACGCACCACTCTACGAGCCAGGTCCCTGGCGTTGATGATCCAGTATTCCAGACGGATTAGCGCGACTAGAGCTTTCGGGCCTGCGTGACAATTCCTCAGATGCAAGTGTCGGACATAAATCCACGCAAAGTGCGATTTGCTAGGCAGTAGCAGCGGATGCCTTTCAGATTCAGGGATGTCGGCGTTCTGTAATCGTCCTCCAACCCTTATAAGAGCATGTCCTGATGAGCTGTCGAGAAAAGGCGTTAAATACTTTAGGTGACTTGTAAGCGGCTTAGCTTTCTGCAGCGAGTGAAAATCTTCAAGGAACGACTGTTGCTGAATACTGTAGACGATGCTGAACAATGCGCGGCGAAGTTCTTCCAAAGTAAACGATGGATTGACAATTTTGACTCCTCTTGATAAGTTGGCGAAGCGAAAGACGTATGCGATGGTTCGAATGCAGCGAGTGTATGAGCTGATGTGAGTCAGCTGTTGGAGAACATGATTGCTGATCACAGCCGTGGTGAATGTGCTCCTTCGTTGCTCTGCTTTGACAATAATTGGATCGATATCGATGATTTGCGGAGTGGTTGGCCACTGGGACGATGGTTGGGTCAAGAACTGTGGACCTGTGAACCACAGCGATGCTGCCAGCTCAGTTGTAGCAGCTATGTCCGCCGGATTGCTCTCACCTGGTACAAATTTCCACTGGCCATCTGCGGTCCATTCTTGAATTTCGGAGATTCGGTTTCCAACGAATGCTGACAGTGTGACTGAGTGCTGTTTTAGCCAGTGAAGCACAATCTGCGAGTCCGTCCAGAAATAGACCGAGAATTTTCTGTCCGCTAATAGAGGCTTCAATTTCGCATACAGTTGGCCCAGCAAATGCGCTCCACACAATTCCAGTTTTGGAAGGGATTTTTTCTTCACAGGAGCCACTCTCGATTTGCCAGTCAATAGCTGCACTGCGACATCTCCCGTCGACGTTTCCGAGCGTAGATACACGCAGCAGCCGTAAGCCCTGATAGATGCGTCACAAAATCCATGAAGTTGAAGTGATCGCATCTTGTGTTGGAGGCAATAGCGGGGAATCGATAAAATTGAGACTGTTTGGAATGATTCTAGGCATTTGCTCCAGGCCGTGTGTATGTTTTCTGGAACGCTCTCGTTCCATTGCAGGCCAGCGAGCCAAAGTTCTTGCAGAAGTATTTTTGCGACAACAACAAGCGGTGAGAGCAAACCAAGCGGGTCGAACAAGGCGGATGCGGTGGACAAAATACTTCTTTTGGTGATACGCGTTGCGTGGTTCCTTGGTATGAACTTGAAGAACAGTTTATCCTTGTGCTGGTTCCAGTTCACTCCAAGAGCGCTGGCTAGTCCCTCGCCACAGGAACTAAGCTTCTTGGATGCATGATCTTTCATGAATCCAACGTAGTTGGAATGCCATTTGGTGAGTGGGAAATGCCCTCGACGAAGAATTTCTGTGACTTGATCCTTGATAATGCGAAGCGTCTCTAAGTCGTCTGCACCCGTGAGTAGGTCATCAACATAGAAAGATAACTTTATGATAGCGGCGCCGATTGGACAGTCAGCTTGATGAGCATCAGCGAGGTGGTTGAGGCTACGTGTTGCCAAAAATGGGGCGGCTGCAGTGCCGTAGGTTACCGTATTCAATTGATACGTGCGCAGCGTGTCTTTTGGAAATGCTCTCCAAAGAATGTACTGGTATTTGCGATCAATAATGTCGAGATTTACTTGCCTATACATCTTGGTCACATCTGCAGTGATGGCGTAACGATGAAGCCTGAACTTTAGAAGCTGCAGGTACAAGTCCTCCTGGAGTGTTGGACCAACGCATAGCAAGTCGTTGAGTGATAATTGATTTGACGTCCGGCAAGAGGCGTCAAACACCACCCTAAGCTTAGTAGACTCACTGCTGGGTTTGAGGACGCAGTGATGCGGGATGTAGTAGTGCGGCTCGTGCAGTTTAGGATGAATAACTGGGGACATGTGCCCCAATTTCTCATACTCCTCCATGAAGTCGCAGTATTGTTGACGAAGTGCTGGAGATTTCGATAGGCGACGTTCCATGCTTAGGAACCGACGGCGAGCGATATCAAATGAGTCTCCCAACCGAGTTGGGTCAGCCTTGAATGGCAGTTTGACGACAATCCTACCAGTGCTGTCGAGACAAGTGGTCTTCTCGTACTGTTCCTCGCAAATAGCAGGCTCCGGCTTCTGCATAGGTGGCGAGTCGACTGCTTCCAGTTCCCACAGACGTTTGAGGTTGACATCAATTGAACTTGCGTTTAAAGCCATGCAAGTGGAAACTTCTATTGGCGCGGTTTGCTGCAGTCGGCCGGTTACGACCCAGCCAAACTGAGTTTTCTGCAGCAGCGGGCCTTGAGGTCCCAGCCTTATTTTCCCTATAGTTAAGGCGTCGAAGAAGGCTTCGGTTCCCAGTAGCAGATCGACGTGGCGTGATTGGTAGAATCTTTCATCAGCGAGCGGCGTATTTTCTGGCAGCTTCCAAGTCGAAACGTCGATGGCCAGATCGGGCTGGTATGAGATTTGTGGAATAATACAGAGATCTGCGGAGAGTACGAAAGATGAAATGCGAGATTTGACAGATGCAGTTGTGCAATATTTAATATCTGTTTGCGAATGGCCGATGCTTCGAATTTGGACTGCATGTCTTTCCCTCCGTAAGCGAAGCCGTTGTGCGAAGTCTTCCGTCACGAAGTTCACTTGAGAGCAGGAGTCGAGAAGAGCTCTTCCAAGCCGGTAGGTTCCAAACGCATCCTTGACGAGAACCATAGCAGTGGCAAGCAACACCTGAGACTTCTGGCCAGAATGCGAGTGCGAGTGTGTTGCAGCTTCCAATGGCGGTGCGGTTGGATACGGTTGGTGCGAGCGAGATGAATCTAGCGAATGGTTGTTGTGCAACAGGGTATGATGTGCCTTGTTGCAGGTGCGACAGCGATTTCTCGATGGGCAGCTCGACAGTTGGTGACCTCTACACAGACAGTTTAAACACAGACGGTGTGTTTTAACGACATCAAATCGCGCGGTTGGATTAAGTTCCTTAAACTTGTCACATCCGAGCAATTTGTGTGAGGGTGCGAGGCAGTATACACATGGTGCGTTGGTCAGCGAAAACGACGAATTGTGAGATCTTGCGGGGGGACGAGTCGGTCTTGGCCGCTCCGATCCATGGGATTGCTCGTCAGACAGAAGAAACTGGCAGTGGCGCTCAAGTATCTGCGTGCATTGGCTCCAGGATGGCAGAGTGAGATAATCCAGTGATTCGTTCCATTTTGTTTTGGTCTGCTGATCGCACTTCTCCATGACCACGTAAATGAGCATCGCCTCAGAAATTTGAGCGTCCGAGCCTAGCGATGAAAGGGCACTATATAACGCGGATGCGTTGTCGATTAGGCTGCGGAGCTGTTGAGCACTTGCCGCAGCAGCCGGCGGCAGTTTAAAAATCGAGGCTATCGTTTCGACAAAGATTAGGGCAGGCATGTCATACCGGTCCTTCAGCCGTTCCAGCGCCTTCGCATAATTTTCTCCAGTGACCGGGAAGGCTGCGACAGCTTCCAGTGCAGGTCCCTTTAAACAATTACGGAGATGATTAAATTTGTCTATATTAGATATTTGCTCACGATTGACCAGTGGCAGAAACGACGAGATGAAGTTCTTGTAATCCTTATGATTTCCATCAAAGCTAGGTAGTGCCAATCTTGGCAGTCGAGACGGCGCGCTGTAGCTTGGTGCAGAGATGTGGTCGAAAACTGTGTTGTGCAGATCCTCTCCAAGAAGTTGCTGAATTGCCAACTTTGTAGTTATGTAACTGTCCTCCAGGTCTGCACGTCCACTATCTGTGGAGTCCATGGTCTCAATTTCTGATTGTACCGAAAGGGCTTGCTTAAAATATGACTCTAAGATTCCCAAACGGCACTGAAGTTCAGCCGGCGATTTCTGCTCTTCTTCTTCCTTGACATCGACCATTCCTCTTATGCGCGTAATGTTGCGCTTAATATTCGAGCGTTGCCGTTTGAGAGTCTCCAATATAGTCGTTTCCATTGCTGCGACGAAGAATGCGAATGCGAGAACGAGAGTAAAGTTGCGGCAACAACAACGCGGAGCGACGAATGTGGCAATGCCGTGAAGTTAGTTCAAAGCGAAAGCGACTAGAACTCAAAAAACGGTACCAGCGACTGCAGTTGGCGATGTAAACAAAACAACAACACTTTGCTGGCGGAATAACGGAGCAAAGGAGAATGAGCGATCGACGCCGAGCTTATAGAGCGGGCGGGACACACACACAAGCGAAGAGATGTGCGAAGAAGAGCGCGAATAGTTCCGTTATACGAACGACACGTTGCCCTTAGAATTTTCGTGAATAGTTAATAACTTTATTTGTTTATTTATTATTCACTTTCGATGAATGCACTAGGGTTGAATGTTCACCTTTGTATGCGGTTATGACAATGTTGAGTTGCGATGAGCGGGTCGAGCGAATAATTGTTGCGGGCGATACTTCGACAATTGTTTATGAATTAATAAATTGTTAATAATTTGTTTAAACACTGCGCCACGTTGGGCGCCAAAATGTTTAATGCACAAAGCGTCTTTTGTGCTGCACAAGATATCAGGTTGGGGGGTGCATAAACTAATTACAATCTATAAACTCAGGCGAGAAAAAGACAACCGTTTTCCAAGATCTAACATCAGCAACTGCCTTTTATTAGCAGCGGCAAAATAACATAATGTTCTAACAGAGTAATTTACAGAGATTGGTTAATACATGTTAATAAGCTTTGTTTACATTTGTATAGGCAAAGAGAAACAGTATGTAAGACGAAAAATATTGTGAGTTTGACCGAACAAATCTTTTATTCTCAAGTATGGTCCAATGAAGACGTTCATTTCGGACATGGGAACGGAATATATGAATTGAATTATAAATGATTTGTGCAAATATTTAAAAATACAAAATATAACATCAAGTGCACATCATCACCAATCACTGTCGGAACAATAGAAAGAAGTCATCGAACATTTAATGAATATATACGATCCATATATCAGTTAATAAAACTGACTGGGACGTATGGCTTCAATATTTTGTTTATTGTTTCAATACAACCCCTTCTATGGCATATAGCTATTGTCCATATGAATTAGTATTTGGAAAGGCAAGCAGTATACCAGAATACCTTAATACCATAAGTAGTATAGAACCTATATACAACATAGATGACTATGCTAGAGAAAGCAGATATAGATTAAAAGTAGCTCATAAAAGATAAACAAACAAATCATAAGGATGGGATACAAATTTTTAATTCTTAACTGTAAAATATTAACTGTTTTAAACTTTAATAAAAACCCAATACAATGCAAAAATATATATTATATTTAAAAATGTACATAAAAATAATATAAACAAACTTGAATAAAAATGCAAAACAATGCAAAAATATATATTATATATAAAAATTTACATAAAAATAATATAAACAAAAAAAAAAAATTTTTTTAAATAAAAACACAAAATGATTATAAAAAAAATTATTATTATATATTATTCAAATTCAGTCCAACTTCAACCTCCGAAGAGATAAGTCGTGCCAAAACAGCGGAACGCCTAGCCTAGCGCAAACCAAAAAGTTATCAGCAAAATCTTTGGATAAACAAATATTAACCACGTAAAGAAAACAAAAACCCGTCAACACCAAACACCAGGAAACCTATAATACGGGCTCATGCCCTTCATCCAATCATGACGGACCCACCTGACATTTTCAAAACTACCTTAAAATCGTATCATTCCCAATTAGGCGACCCGAAATTTATTGTAATTAAAAGGAAGGTCAACAGCTCATTCGAAAAAATATCACCATTCCTAATTAAAAAATCCGTAGACTTTGCCTGTGGAGGAGAAGTTGACGGATGCAAAAAAATAAGAGTCGGAACATTGTTAATAAAAACTAAAAATGAATTGCAAGCCAGAAAGCTCCTTAAACTTACAACAATCGTAGAAATGGAAGTGACAACAAGCGAACATAAAACATTGAACTTCTCTAAGGGAGTTATTTATTGTAACGACCTTAGATATATTGACGAAGACACTATTTTACAAAAACTAAAACCACAAAAAGTAAGCGAAGTAAAAAAAAAAATGAAACGACAAAACCCCAACACTAACTCTGATAGCAGCAACACCACTCTAGTTGAAACCGGATTGATCATTATCACATTTGAAACACACAAACTCCTAGAAATATTGCGAATTGGGTACGAAACAGTGCGTGTACGAGAGTATATCCCACTAACTCTCCGATGCTGAAAATGCCTCCGCTTTGGTCACCCAGCAGCAATATGCAAAAGCTACGAAACCTGCACTAATTGCTTAGAAATAAAACACACAAGCGACGATGAAACTTGCAAAAACGAAAAAAAATGCCTAAGCTGCAAAAACAACCCAGAACTTGACCATCAGAACAGCCCAATCGACCGCAAATGCCTCACTTTCATAAAAAACAAAGAATTAACAGCTATTAAAACCACACAAAAAGTTGATCACAAAACTGCCCAACGTATTTATTTCGAACGACACGAATCTCAATTGAGGAACACCTATGCCAACACACTTGCAAACGACACAACTCAGATGCCAACTAACCCTCAATTACCGAATACTAATATAAATACACACACAAACACAACACAACCACAACATAAAACACACAACCCCTAACAACTACCCCTAACACCACAGACGATCTAGAAACAATAACCATAAATATACAAGTTAACAACAGCAATATTTCCTCATATTTTTCTCCGAAAATATTGCAACATTGTTGAGCACAAAAGTTGCAACACAATAAGACCCAGCCTAAAGTTCAATAACATAAAGTTCAATAACATAAACACGAGCATCCGGTCAGACCCAAATTCTGCAGACCCCGCAGATTCTGCAACTAAGCAATTTTGTCAACGCTACCAACGCCGCTGCCAGCGAACAACTTTGTCAACGCTACCAACGCCGCTGCCAGCGCCGCCGCCACCCACAGCTATAAATTAGGGATCGATAAGTAAAGTAGAGTAGTTCCGATCTGAATCTCGAATAAATAAGACATCCGAATTGTAAAATTTGAAGTTTTAATTATTTGAAAATTAACTGGCGCCCGAACAAGGACCAGCGCGAGTAAATCCGATTAAGTTCATCAGTGCTAAATAAAATCCGTTCAACTCCGTTGACATATCCTTATAAGTGCAACGCGAGGACATCTGATTAAGTTCGATCCGTGCGGAAAATTATTAAGTGCAACTCCGCTGGCCCAACACAGGTCATACTCAGAGGAACTCCTTCATAATAAAATTGAAGCTGAGGACGACAACCGGTCGGCAAAATAATTGCTGATCCATCGGTGGACTACAAGTACTGTCAGGCAAGCCCGCAGGACATTCTCTATTCGTGTGCGTCGCAGGATCCTCAGTAGGCAACAAACAGGAAGAAATCCGGACCATCAGGAGAAGTAGCCACATCAAAATTAAGTTAAATGAGAATAGTGATTAAGAAACCAAATTAAATCAAAATTAAATTCTTTTAAAAATCAATTAAAAAGCTATTAAATTACGTAAAATTTAAATTTAAATACAAATCTAAAAATTAAATTCAAAAATTAAAATAATAACATGGCAGCAGAAGAATTACAGGCAGCCGTTAGGCAAATTCTTGCAGAGCAATTACCAGTTTTTTTAAGACAAGCACAAAACCCAGGGTTTGATTTCGCATATACCCCAAATCAGGAAATTTCCCCAGAAAATAGAGGTAATCTCGAAGGTCCCGAAGGGTACCCGACATAGTAAAAAGTCTACGAGAATTTTCGGGAAATCCAGCGGAATTCAGTTCATGGAAAAAGGGAGTCGATAGAGTGCTAAAAACTTATGAAAACACTGTAGGAACGGCTAAATATTTTGGTATTCTACACACTATTCGTAACAAAATAACGGGAAATGCGGACACTGCATTGGAATCCTACAACATTCCATTATATTGGAATGCTATCTTGAAATGTCTAACACTTCATTACGCAGATAAACGGGATTTAGGAACCCTTGAGTACCAAATGACGACAATTAGCCAGGGCACTAATCAGACTGTAGAAGAATTCCATCAGGCGGTCTACAAACATCTATCCCTGATACTTAATAAAATTGGATGTATGGAATTAGGACCTGAAGCAGAACAACTAATGACCAAAATGTATAGAGACAAAGCCTTAGATACTTTTGTACGCGGACTTCGTGGCGACTTATCTCGCTTACTTGGTATGAAAGAACCTACTGACCTCCCTTCGGCTTTGCACCTATGCTTAAAGCTTGAGAATCAGGCATTCCGAGCTAACCACGCAACTAACAGAAGGCAACAATTGTCTTTTAAGGACGTACCCTCACGGTTCGTGCCACAAATACAACCAGCCGTACCAACATGGCCACAATGGTCAATCCCTACAGGGAACGCCCAGTTCCAGACTCTCTTTCCACAACCCAATTTAAATAGACAACACTATACTCCACACCAACAACCATTCAATGGCAACCTGGCCCCATTTGTAACGACCCGGCCTTCAGGAAGCCAACCACCTCCTCGCCCTTTGGCCGCAAAGCCACAACCACGACGTGAACCAATGGACATAGACAGGACTTTACAAACTAAACAGATTAATTACATGAATAAACCAGGACGATTTGACGCCGGCAAAAGACCACCAATGCCAATTAACGAGACAGCAAAAAAATCCAGAAACTTTAATATTCAGTCAGCAACAGGTACTTCAACGGAAGTAAAAGAAGAAGAATCACCATCACTCGAACAGTACGACCAAACCCTAAAAACCCTCGAAGAAAACTCGACCGAATATCATGACACTCTTTCCGAATATTGTGACACAATAGAGCAAGCAGACCAGGGGTACCCATATGACTACACATATCTTAATTTTTTAGAATAACCAACTCCTCATTACCATATTTCGAATGCATATTGAGGAGTGGAGAAATACTAAAAATTCTTATTGATACCGGCTCAAATAAAAATTATTTACTACCTAAATTCATTAAAAATCCAGAAAAAAACATATCCCCATTCGATGCCATATCATTTGGCGGAAAATGCAAAGTCACACACCATAAATTAGCAAACCTATTCAATGACACCGATACGAAAATTAAGTTCTTTTTGTTACCAACATTAAATACATTTGATGCCATATTGGGAAACGACAGTTTAAAAGAGTTAGGAGCAATAATAGACACCAAAAACAAAACCATGTCATTAAAATCCGGCAGAGTCATAACTATAAAAGAAGAAAAAGTCGAAACAGTCAACCTAATTATTCCTCGGACAGAACATCTTGAAAAGACACAAAAAATAGAACTTAACCAACTTCTCCGAAAATACCCGAAACTCTTTGCCGAACCCGACGAAAAACTGACCTACACCACAAATGTAAGAGTCGAAATTCGTACAAATACTGACACTCCAGTTTATTCAAAATTTTACCAATATCCCATGGCACTTAAAGGCGAAATAGACCGGCAAGTACAAGAACTTTTAGAAAACAATATAATAAGACCCTCAAGATCACCTTACAACTCACCAGTCTGGATAGTCCCAAAAAAATTAGATAGTACCATTATACAAAAATACAGAATGGTAATAGATTACAGGAAATTAAACAATTAAACAATAGCAGACAGATACCCCATACCCGATATTAATGGAGTTTTGGCACAACTAGGAAATAATAAAATGTTTTCTGTGCTAGACCTCAAGAGCGGGTTCCATCAAATTCCTTTAAAAGAGTGTGATATGGAAAAAACTGCCTTTTCCGTGAACAACGGAAAATATGAGTTCACAAGACTTCCATTTGGGTTAAAAAGCGCACCATCCATATTCCAAAGAGCATTAGACGACATTCTTAGGGAACACATAGGTAAAATCTGTTATATTTATATCGACGATATAATTGTATTTAGCCCGGACGCCGAAACCCATTCCAAAAACTTAGGGAAAATATTTGAGACCTTAAATAATGCCAACATTAAATGCCAACTAGACAAGTGCGAGTTCTATAAAAATAAAGTTGAATTCTTAGGTTTCGTAATATCAGATAAAGGAATAGAGACAAACCCCAGAAAGGTAGAAGCGATCGCCAACTACCCTTGTCCCAAAACTGTCAAAGAATTAAGATCCTTCCTTGGACTGTCGGGATATTATAGGAGATTTATTATGGGTTACGCTACGCTAGCAAAACCCCTCACGACTTTACTTAGAGGCGAGGACGGGCGTATTTAAAAAAAAACTTCATCAAAGACAACCATCCACCTCAACGACGAAGCTGTGCAAGCTTTTAATAAACTAAAAAGCACCCTAATATCAAAGGACGTAATACGACAATACCCAAACTTTAATGAGGAATTCGTACTAACTACAGACGCTTCCGACCACGCAATAGGAACAGTACTTTCACAAAAAACAGACCAATAGCTTTCATATCCAGAACCTTATCACAAACAGAAGAAAATTACGAAACAGCTAAAAAAGAAATGTTAGCCATCTCTTGGGCAGTAAAATCGCTTAGAGGATACCTTTACGGTGGCACTAAAGTCAAAATTTATACCGATCACGAACCACTTACACATGATTGTAACTGGAAAGGAGGAATCGCAATAAAGAGATTGAAATCATACCTTGACGAATACAATAAAGAATTACTTTACAAACCCGAAAAAGAAAACATAGTAGCTGATGCTTTATCTAGAATCCCAAAAACCAATGAAATTAATTCACTAACCATAACACAACATAGCGCTCAGAGTTCAGGCCACAATCTTATTTACAATGTAGAAGCACCCATAAATGCATTCAAAAATCAAATATTTATTCATAAAGAAAATCCCCCTGACTCTAAATTCACAATTCCATTCCCCACATTTCAACGTCACATTATCACTCAACCGGACCTTCAAAAAAATTCTCTTATAAAATTACTAAAAAAATATCTAAATCCATCAGTAATAAATGGAATATTTACAACAGAGGAAATAATGGGAGAAATACAGAAAATTTATCCGGAACATTTTAGATCTTTTAAAATCAGGTTTACACAGAATACAGTAGAAGACGTAACAAACGAGAGTGACCAAGAAGAAATCATATTAGAAACCCATAACAGAGCCCACAGAAACGTAGACGAAAATAAAATTCAGCTCACAGAAAAATATTACTTCCCTAAAATGAAACAAAAGGTAACCAGTTTAGTAAAACAATGCAAAGTGTGTAAAGAAGGAAAATACGACAGACACCCACCTAACCCTGAAATTACAGAAACTCCAATTCCTGAATACCCAGGACATATAATTCATATTGACATTTTTTCCACAGAAAAAAAAATAGTTTTGACCGCAATAGACAAATTTTCTAAATTAGCACAGGCAAAAATTATCAAATCAAAATCAACGGAAGACATCAAAAAACAGCTACACGATATTATATTTTACTACGGTGTACCGAAATACGTTGTAATGGATAACGAAAAATCCTTTAACTCAGCAACCACTAATTTTATGTTGAAAGATCAATTAAATATTACCATTTTTAGAGCCCCACCTTATAAAAGTTCAGTTAACGGTCAGATCGAATGGTTTCACTCTACTCTTTCTGAAATAATGCGATGCATCAAGACAAAACAAATCTACAATACTTTTGAAGAACTATTAAATAGAGCCGTTTACGAATATAATTACACAATCCACTCCGTTACAAAAAAGAGACCGTTAGAAATATTTTTTGGCAGAAACATTACTACTGATCCAGAACAATACGAAAAAAGCAGACGCAATAATATATAGAAAACCTCAAACAAAAGCAAAAAATTGACCTCGAAAACAACAACAAAAAGAAAAGACAGAAAACTTATTTGGCAGGGCAAGAAATATTTGTTAAACAAAATACAAGACTAGGCTCAAAGTTATCTCCACGCTTTAAAAAAGAAATTGTCCGAGAAAATAGAAATACAACCGTAGTTACTGAAGCAGGAAGGGTTGTTCACAAAAGTAATATTAAAGGAGATTAAGTCCGACACTCCATTAGGAAACTTTGTCTACCTTTGTCCGAAATAAAAACCTATTACCCATTACTTTAAAGATGTTGTCCGCTTGGGGTTATCAGTCCGTTCGTGAGGGATCGGCCCATAACCCTAAAATACCGATGTTTAATAGAAAATTTTTATTACAGGATGTTGTTCCTAACAATATTGTTACCTCTGGTAACCGTGGCCACCGACATTACAAACTATACGGACGCTCACACCATAACAATCTACAAAGGAATAGGGAAACTACAAATATCATCAGTAAAACTTATCCATTTAATTAATCTTAGCCAACTCGAAAATGAATTACTTCAAATAAGAGAACACACACAAACCAGATTAAGAAATAGCTATCACTACCATACTCTAACACACGAAATAACACAATCACTCACAGCACTTAGTACACTCACAATAGAACCAAAAAAACGCCAAACCAAATCCTTAAATATGATCGGCTCGGCCTGGAAATACATCGCAGGTAGCCCAGATCACGAAGATTTAGTAATGTTAGAAGAAAGTTTAAACAACCTAGCATTAAATAACAATGAACAAATAATTATTAATAACCAACTTCAGGAGAGAATTAATAACTTAACAACAATTTCGAACATGTTAGCGAACACCATTCAAAATGACCATCGTTTTAGCAATGAAATTGCATCAAACTTACAAAATCAAGTTAGACTAATAAAAGAAGAAATAGGAAACATTAAATTCGCAATACAATGGGCCAAAATTAATGTATTAAATACCCTATTACTAAATGAATTTGAGTTAATCGAAATAAACAAGATATTCCAAAGAAATAATATCTCCTCTTTTTCCGTTGAAGAAATGCTAGAATTTGTTGATGTGTCTGTCTTACAAAATAAAACGACTATTATTTACATGATCAAAATTCCCGAGCTTGAACCATGCAACTACGAAAATCTTGTAATCAAACCTGTTATTAAGAATCAATCAGTAATACATTTAGATATTAACGAAATTTTTGTATCAAACAATAAAATATTAGGCTTACCCAAAAATTGTAAAACATCCAACCTCATCAAAATTTGTAAACAAGAAAACACAATTGACCTAAGAGAATCGAAATGTATTTCTAAATTAGTTCAGGGAAAGGAATCGCTGTGTGACTATAGTAACTCGGACCACATAGAGCCAATAGAAGAACTAGACGATGGCGTGATACTTCTCAACGACTTTGACGGCAATGTAATAGCAGACAATACTACTCGCAACTTAAAAGGCACCTTCATAATTCATTTTTTCAACGATACTATAAATATAAACGGAAAAAGCTACGCAAATAAGGAAAAAACAATAACAAAACCCGAAATACCTCGAATCCAGATAACACCAATAGAAGCCGAGCGTCTACAGATACTGTCCTTAGAAGCCTTAAAAGCCCTACACGTCAAAAACAAGAGACACCTACAAATATTAGAGAACGATACGACCCTAAACCGAATCACAATTATCACTTTAGCATGTGCCATTGTTCTTGTTTTAATCACATTTAGAACATGTTTCCAAAGAAAAGAAAAAGTAATTTTACAAGTTCAGGAAACACTTCCAAAAGTTCTAAATAACAACACCAACACCATATCAACACCTAAAACAATAATACCAGAATTCAATAACATTCCCTATTTTTAACTCCTCTTGAGGACAAGAAGGATTTTGAGGAGGGAGAGTTAACAAC
Organism: Drosophila eugracilis; assembly: GCF_018153835.1. Classification (NCBI taxonomy): domain Eukaryota; kingdom Metazoa; phylum Arthropoda; class Insecta; order Diptera; family Drosophilidae; genus Drosophila; species Drosophila eugracilis. Next base: position 74,598 of record NW_024572654.1, read on the forward strand.
AGCAATATTTCCTCATATTTTTCTCCGAAAATATTGCAACATTGTTGAGCACAAAAGTTGCAACACAATAAGACCCAGCCTAAAGTTCAATAACATAAAGTTCAATAACATAAACACGAGCATCCGGTCAGACCCAAATTCTGCAGACCCCGCAGATTCTGCAACTAAGCAATTTTGTCAACGCTACCAACGCCGCTGCCAGCGAACAACTTTGTCAACGCTACCAACGCCGCTGCCAGCGCCGCCGCCACCCACAGCTATAAATTAGGGATCGATAAGTAAAGTAGAGTAGTTCCGATCTGAATCTCGAATAAATAAGACATCCGAATTGTATAATTTGAAGTTTTAATTATTTGAAAATTAACTTACAATCTAAACTAAAATTAAACACATCTTCAACATACATATCTCCCACCAAAAACATTACTATCCAGACACTTCAAAACATATTTAACACACAACAAGCACCCTCACTAATTATGGGGGATTTCAATAGATGGCATCCTTCCTGGGGCTCACCAACAACAAACACACGAGGAAAAATAACTCAAAGATTTATTGACAATGCACACCTTATTCTACTGAACGACAAATCTCCCACTCATTTTTCAACTCACAATACTTACACACACATAGATCTCACACTCTGCTCTCCAATTTTGGCTCCCCACACTAAGTGGTAAATACTAAACGACCTTCATTCATCATTTTCCTATTATCATCACCCTATTTCCATCAACTAATACACAAAAATTCAACAGACCCTTCTTTAAGCTAAAAGAGGCCAACTGGGAAAAATACAACTTATTTACGCAACAATCAAACAAAAAATACTCAACCTCTCAAAACGTAAACAAAGAAGCAGCCTAAATTAACAGAATCATTCTATCTAGCGCAAACATTTCCATCCCACAAACCTCACCAAATACCCACCCCTACAGAGTTCCATCGTGGAACAAAAATCCCGACCAGCTACAAAAAGAAAAACAAAAAGCGTGGAAAACACTCAACCGCCATATAACACTACAAAACATCATAGTAAAAATTAAACCTGTAGATCCTTTACTTCAACCATCCAAACATCAACCCCTTCATCCAAAATATGGGCGAATATATGACGCTTCAGCGGACTTAACCCAGTTAAGCAAATCCACGCCATAACAAACCCAGGCAACAACGAAGTAACTACAACTAATAACGAAATTGCCAATATCTTTGCTAAACCTTTTTCAAACCTGTCAGACGACATGAATTTCCCAGAACATTTTCGAAACAACAAATACAGGAACAATAATGTAGATTGCACACCGTCCCCATCAGCTCAATCCATAGAAAAACAGATTTCAAACCTCGAACTAGCGTCAGCACTACAAACCCCTTAAAGGATCTGCCCCAGGACTCAACAGAATCTCCTACTAAATGATCAAAAATAGGTCCAATACTAAAAAAAAACAGAATAACAGCCCTATTCAACAAAATATTCGATACTCACATACCATAAGCCTTCAAAACTAGCCTTATAATTCCTATCTTGAAGCCAAACAGTGACAAAACTCAAACCACCTCCTACAGAACCATCTTTCTCAACTGTTGCCTAGCAAAAACACTAGATAAGATCATAGCCAAAAGACTTTGGTGGTTTGCAACTTACAACAATCTTAGGAATAAATAACACACATAGATAAACTTATACCTGCACTTCATAAAAAACTAAATATAATAAAATGCCTATCCAGTCTCAAGTTTAACTGCAGCACATACACATTAATCAAAGTGGTAAAAGCTACTATTGTTGCAAAAATAGATTACGGCCTGTTCCTATACGGACACGCACCCAAAACCACACTTGACAAATTAAAACCGCCCCTAAACTCCGCTATTCTCCTAGCTCTCGGAGCCTTTCGTTCTACTCCAACAAATAACCTCCTACAAGAAGACAATATTCCTCCAATAGAATTAAAACGAGATCTGCAAACAGCCAAACTAAATAAAAACCTCACTTATTCCAAAGACACACCAATTCACAAATTCGTAAAACAAAGTAAACTTAAAAAGAAATCTCCACCAATTATAGACCGAATAATGAACCTCTGCCAGCAATTTCACCTACCTTTCGAACCACAAAAACTAAACAAACTCAAGCCACCCTTATAGACACATCCATACGATTACATAACAAAAGAAACACACCCAAAAAATATACCAGAAAATATACGAAGACACAAAATCAAACCTTAAATCACACAACTTTATATTCACTGACGGATCAAAAATAACCGACATTATAACATACGCCATTACAACGGAAAAAGGCATCCTAAAATTTGGAATCCCACCACCATACTCCTCTGTTTTAACAGCCGAAATCATCGCCATTCTCGAAGCTATCAAAATTATAAAGAACAAAAGAGGCAAATATGTAATCTGCTCAGACTCCCTTGCAGCCATAGACTGAATTAAAAATACAAACAATAATAATATTTATCCAAATAAAATAAGATCACTATTAATACAGTTAGCCCCAAAAATAAAATTAATTTGGATTCCTGGCCATGCAGGCATTGCGGGAAACGAACTAGCAGATCAAGCAGCAAAGTCGACCAATAAAAGCCCACTAATCTTTACACCCAATATAAATCCTACAGATATAAAAAGACAACTCAAATCTGAACTCAAGGCAAGACAAAGCCAAAACTTAATACACTGTAACCAATGGTACCAATCCATCAACATAGCCACCATACTAGCGACCATTTTAGACAAACCCACCCAAACTGGAATAGACTCGACCAAACTAAAATTACCCAACTACGTCTAGGACACACCAGCCTCACCCACCAACACTATCTGAACCAAATTCCAACAACACCTTGCCCTTTCTGTCAAGGCAACCACATACTAAACACATGTCCACCTCTCTTGCAAACAAAGCAAACTATCTTCCAGATCTCCAACCCGCTACATCTCCTCAATGACCTAAACCCAGAAAACATTAAAAAATTACTACTTTTCCTAATATCAACAAAATTATACAACAAAATCTAAATATAAACATTTAATAAGACTAGTTGCGTAATTTAAGAAAAATAATGTACAGAATACATAGATAACGATTAAATATTAAGTTAAGACACAACATGTATATATATCATCCCTTAAGACTTAAGGTCCAATAACTCACATAGCCGAAGGCCACAGTAGCCAGCGCTATATCATTAAGCTAGTCTAGTTTTGTAAACTTTTCTACCTTTTATAATAATAATAAATAATAATAATATTCAAATTTTTACATTGTATAATAATCAAAAATATAACATAAAATAACTTCACTTAGTTACGTTATTTTTCAAAAGGAGGGAGATGTACAATGCGCACTTATGAAATCCCTAATGTACTTATATACAGCACCAAGGCATACGTAATTTATATGTATAAATACACTATGACACTTTGTTGCAGTGTTATTGTAAACATCCCAATTCAAATGCATGTGTAACATGATCACATATATGCGCTATGAACTTAAAGTGCTGACCACGCGTTTCCTCGCTGGCCGTCGCACTTTTACATACATAACAAAGAGCGCGCATAACACATCCCTTCCGCCAATATATAACAACATATATATATGTATACATAATGCAGCCGCTCCGCTGGCTTTACCGGCAGCGCAGCTACGCGGCTTAGCCTATGCATAGCCTTAATGATTCTGGACAAAACAGATATTAACCAAAAATTGGAGCGACGCGTACATGTTGCTCCAAAATAAAGATCACTAAACTAAACCATTGTGTTTTACACTACAAACGACAAGACCAAATATATGGCATCAATATTTTACCACAATACTGCAGCCGAGTCCCATAATTGTCCGAGATAGGCCATAGTCGCTCACGTGCCCTGTAGGGACTCCATTATCTGTTAACCTCTTTCATAATGTCAAGGCAGCATCGTAGACGATGACCACCGGCTCTGATTCTTGCGGCGCACAAAAGTAGGAATGACTATCCTCCTTCATATATTTGGTCGCAGCAGGAGAGCAATCCTCAATTGCTTTTTTGTAGCACACTCCATGGTCTTCTCCACATATTATCTAGGCAAATCTGGAATACAATGAGTTCCGTTCGTTTTTGTTTATCGTCTTCTTGTCCCACTGCCAAATCTCTCTCACCAATAGGTTCGCTGTGATCATGGAATTGCATAGGAATCCCAATGAATTGAACGTTGTCACATATCTCCCACCAAAAACATTACTATCCAGACACTTCAAAACACATTTAACACACAACAAGCACCCTCACTAATTATGGGGGATTTCAATAGATGGCATCCTTCCTGGGGCTCACCAACAACAAACACACGAGGAAAAATAACTCAAAGATTTATTGACAATGCACACCTTATTCTACTGAACGACAAATCTCCCACTCATTTTTCAACTCACAATACTTACACACACATAGATCTCACACTCTGCTCTCCAATTTTGGCTCCCCACACTAAGTGGTAAATACTAAACGACCTTCATTCATCATTTTCCTATTATCATCACCCTATTTCCATCAACTAATACACAAAAATTCAACAGACCCTTCTTTAAGCTAAAAGAGGCCAACTGGGAAAAATACAACTTATTTACGCAACAATCAAACAAAAAATACTCAACCTCTCAAAACGTAAACAAAGAAGCAGCCTAAATTAACAGAATCATTCTATCTAGCGCAAACATTTCCATCCCACAAACCTCACCAAATACCCACCCCTACAGAGTTCCATGGTGGAACAAAAATCCCGACCAGCTACAAAAAGAAAAACAAAAAGCGTGGAAAACACTCAACCGCCATATAACACTACAAAACATCATAGTAAAAATTAAGCCTCAACCATCCAAGCATCAACCCCTTCATCCAAAATATGGGCAAATATATGACGCTTCAGCGGACTTAACCCAGTTAAGCAATTCCACGCCATAACAAACCCAGGCAACAACGAAGTAACTACAACTAATAACGAAATTGCCAATATCTTTGCTAAACCTATTCCAAACCTGTCAGGCGACATGAATTTCCCAGAACATTTTCGAAACAACAAATACAGGAACAATAATGTAGATTGCACACCGTCCCCATCAGCTTAATCCATAGAAAAACAGATTTCAAACCTCGAACTAGCGTCAGCACTACAAACCCCTTAAAGGATCTGCCCCAGGACTCAACAGAATCTCCTACTAAATGATCAAAAATAGCTCCAATACTAAAAAAAACAGAATAACAGCCCTATTCAACAAAATATTCGATACTCACATACCATAAGCCTTCAAAACTAGCCTTATAATTCCTATCTTGAAGCCAAACAGTGACAAAACTCAAACCACCTCCTACAGAACCATCTTTCTCAACTGTTGCCTAACAAAAACACCAGATAAGATCATAGCCAAAAGACTTTGGTGGTTTGCAACTTACAACAATCTTAGGAATAAATAACACACATAGATAAACTTATACCTGCACTTCATAAAAAACTAAATATAATAAAATGCCTATCCAGTCTCAAGTTTAACTGCAGCACATACACATTAATCAAAGTGGTAAAAGCTACTATTGTTGCAAAAATAGATTACGGCCTGTTCCTATACGGACACGCACCCAAAACCACACTTGACAAATTAAAACCGCCCCTAAACTCCGCTATTCTCCTAGCTCTCGGAGCCTTTCGTTCTACTCCAACAAATAACCTCCTACAAGAAGACAATATTCCTCCAATAGAATTAAAACGAGATCTGCAAACAGCCAAACTAAATAAAAACCTCACTTATTCCAAAGACACACCAATTCACAAATTCGTAAAACAAAGTAAACTTAAAAAGAAATCTCCACCAATTATAGACCGAATAATGAACCTCTGCCAGCAATTTCACCTACCTTTCGAACCACAAAAACTAAACAAACTCAAGCCACCCTTATAGACACATCCATACGATTACATAACAAAAGAAACACACCCAAAAAAATATACCAGAAAATATACGAAGACACAAAATCAAACCTTAAATCACACAACTTTATATTCACTGACGGATCAAAAATAACCGACATTATAACATACGCCATTACAACGGAAAAAGGCATCCTAAAATGTGGAATCCCACCACCATACTCCTCTGTTTTAACAGCCGAAATCATCGCCATTCTCGAAGCTATCAAAATTATAAAGAACAAAAGAGGCAAATATGTAATCTGCTCAGACTCCCTTGCAGCCATAGACTGAATTAAAAATACAAACAATAATAATATTTATCCAAATAAAATAAGATCACTATTAATACAGTTAGCCCCAAAAATAAAATTAATTTGGATTCCTGGCCATGCAGGCATTGGGGGAAACGAACTAGCAGATCAAGCAGCAAAGTCGACCAATAAAAGCCCACTAATCTTTACACCCAATATAAATCCTACAGATATAAAAAGACAACTCAAATCTGAACTCAAGGCAAGACAAAGCCAAAACTTAATACACTGTAACCAATGGTACCAATCCATCAACATAGCCACCATACTAGCGACCATTTTAGACAAACCCACCCAAACTGGAATAGACTCGACCAAACTAAAATTACCCAACTACATCTAGGACACACCAGCCTCACCCACCAACACTATCTGAACCAAATTCCAACAACACCTTGCCCTTTCTGTCAAGGCAACCACATACTAAACACATGTCCACCTCTCTTGCAAACAAAGCAAACTATCTTCCAGATCTCCAACCCGCTACATCTCCTCAATGACCTAAACCCAGAAAACATTAAAAAATTACTACTTTTCCTAAAATCAACAAAATTATACCACAAAAACTAAATATAAACATTTAATAAGACTAGTTGCGTAATTTAAGAAAAATAATGTACAGAATACATAGATAACGATTAAATATTAAGTTAAGACACAACATGTATATATATCATCCCTTAAGACTTAAGCGCCATCAACTCACATAGCCGAAGGCCACAGTAGCCAGCGCTATATCATAAAGCTAGTCTAGTTTTGTAAACTTTTCTACCTTTTATAATAATAATAAATAATAATAATATTCAAATTTTTACATTGTATAATAATCAAAAATATAACATAAAATAACTTCACTTAGTTACGTTATTTTTCAAAAGGAGGGAGATGTACTATGCGCACTTATCGAATCCCTACTGTACTTGTATACAGCACCAAGGCATACATAATTTATATGTATAAATACACTATGACACTTTGTTGCAGTGTTATTGTAAACATCCCAATTCAAATGCATGTGTAACATGATCACATATATGCGCTATGAACTTAAAGTGCTGACCACGCGTTTTCTCGCTGGCCGTCGCACTTTTACATACATAACAAAGAGCGCGCATAACACATCCCTTCCGCCAATATATAACAACATATATATATGTATACATAATGCACCCGCTCCGCTGCTGGCTTTACCGGCAGCGCAGCTACGCGGCTTAGCCTATGCATAGCCTTAATGATTTTGGACAAAACAGATATTAACCAACAATTGGAGCGACGCGTACATGTTGCTCCAAAATAAAGATCACTAAACTAAACCATTGTGTTTTACACTACAAACGACAAGACCAAATATATGGCATCAATATTTTACCACAATACTGCAGCCGAGTCCCATAATTGTCCGAGATAGGCCATAGTCGCTCACGTGCCCTGTAGGGACTCCATTATCGGTTAACCTCTTTCATGATGTCAAGGCAGCATCGTAGACGATGACCACCGGCTCTGCTTCTTGCGGCGCACAAAAGTAGGAATGACTGTCCTCCTTCATATATCTGGTCGCAGCAGGAGAGCAATCCTCAATTGCTTTTTTGTAGCACACTCCATGGTCTTCTCCACATATTATCTAGGCAAATCTGGAATACAATGAGTTCCGTTCGTTTTTGTTTATCGTCTTCTTGTCCCACTGCCAAATCTCTCTCACCAATAGGTTTGCTGTGATCATGGAATTGCATATGAACTGAACGTTGTCTTATTTTGGCTAAACCATCAAACAGAAGCCGAACCCTACAAGGGTTTCCAACAACAAAGAGTGGTGAATACCATAGCAGACAGCACTTGACCGAGATCTCATGCAGGGGTAACCTTCTGGCGATTCCCGTAACCTCGAAAATCCTGATGATCCGTCCATATTTTAGTAACATATTTCCGTTGCGTTTCACCGATATCGCGGCGAACATCTGCGGTCGACTTCGTGTTTCACTACTTTTCTCTCTTCGTTCAGCCGGGCATTTTGCTTAATTCCTAAACCGCTAGGTGATAATATGACATCACTTGAACATTCTGGTCAATGCAGGCGGAATCCAATGCTTATCTGCACCTTGGATACCTGGCGCTTCTTTGCCGTCGATTACCTAGGACTGCAATAATAGCGGTTTTATGTCCTCCAGATTTCTTTCTGGGAAACGTACAATGGCGATCAAGCCCATACAAGTTAACTACGTTAACAGGGCGACGGCAATGACCCATCGTCCGATGACCAGCGCCAGCCAAAATACTATCAGCTTTGGAATAACCGGCAAGCTCTACGTATAGCTTAGGTCACTAGAAGCTCATATAACATATGTTAGCCCTTAAGTTCAGTTTGTTTTTGATGTTCAAACAATAAAGGGCACAATCACTTTGAATAAAACTCCGGTAAACGGCCGGTAGTTCCCCTTCCATCCTAATCATCCTATCTCAGCATAAGAATACATCGGCCAACCAGCCCATCGCCACAAGCGACCTGGTGGTCCGACTCACCAGCCATCCGGCGAGGGATCCTACGCCACGCACGTGGTCGGATTAAGCATGTAGGTTTTAATGATGCCCCAAATGCAAATTTTTTTCCCATCTAACCACGCGCACCATAACGCCCACAAAAACCCGAAAACATAAAATGCATAAATCTCGGGACCTATAAGAGCTAAAAAATTACGCTTAAGAATACGTATTTAAGAGCTGCCATTGCAACTTGGCACGAGTTTTCATCCGGCCACGCCCATTCTATCGCAAAAAAACACGGAAAACTGTGGCATCTATAATATTTTTATGAATCCCTTCGTTTGACCTTATATAACTTATTTCTGTTAATATCTATCGATTTACCAAAGATTTTTTTAATCGGAACATTATTTAGTTATTTATGACGAAATTTATGTTATAAGGCCTCACATGGGCATTGACGTCACCCTCAGCTACTCAACATGGTTTCTCTGACAATAGGTGGCGCCTTGTGTATGAATATTTTAAAATTGTGTAAAACAGTAATAGGTATTTTATAGTCGTAGCACTCGAATATAGCGATTCCTCTTGTTATACCCGTTACTCGTAGAGTAAATGGGTATATTAGATTCGTTGAAAAGTATGTAACAGGTAGAAAGCTTTTCCGACCCTAAAAATAAGATCACTAATAATGCAGTTAGCCCCAAAAATAAAATTAATTTGGATTCCTGGCCATGCAGGCATTGCGGGAAACGAACTAGCAGATCAAGCAGCAAAGTCGACCAATAAAAGCCCACTAATCTTTACACCCAATATAAATCCTACAGATATAAAAAGACAATTCAAATCTGAACTCAAGGCAAGACAAAGCCAAAACTTAATACACTGTAACCAATGGTACCAATCCATCAACATAGCCACCATACTAGCGACCATTTTAGACAAACCCACCCAAACTGGAATAGACTCGACCAAACTAAAATTACCCAACTACATCTAGGACACACCAGCGTCACCCACCAACACTATCTGAACCAAATTCCAACAACACCTTGCCCTTTCTGTCAAGGCAACCACATACTAAACACATGTCCACCTCTCTTGCAAACAAAGCAAACTATCTTCCAGAACTCCAACCCGCTACATCTCCTCAATGACCTAAACCAAGAAAACATTAAAAAATTACTACTTTTCCTAAAATCAACAAAATTATACCACAAAATCTAAGTATAAACATTTAATAAGACTAGTTGCGTAATTTAAGAAAAATAATGTACAGAATACATAGATAATGATTAAATATTAAGTTAAGACACAACATGTATATATATCATCCCTTAAGACTTAAGCGCCAATAACTCACATAGCCGAAGGCCACAGTAGCCAGCGCTATATCATAAAGCTAGTCTAGTTTTGTAAACTTTTCTACCTTTTATAATAATAATAAATAATAATAATATTCAAATTTTTACATTGTATAATAATCAAAAATATAACATAAAATAACTTCACTTAGTTACGTTATTTTTCAAAAGGAGGGAGATGTACTATGCGCACTTATCGAATCCCTACTGTACTTATATACAGCACCAAGGCATACATAATTTATATGTATGAATACACTATGACACTTTGTTGCAGTGTTATTGTAAACATCCCAATTCAAATGCATGTGTAACATGATCACATGATTGGAGCGACGCGTACATGTTGCTCCAAAATAAAGATCACTAAACTAAACCATTGTGTTTTACACTACAAACGACAAGACCAAATATATGGCATCAATATTTTACCACAATACTGCAGCCGAGTCCCATAATTGTCCGAGATAGGCCATAGTCGCTCACGTGCCCTGTAGGGACTCCATTATCGGTTAACCTCTTTCATGATGTCAAGGCAGCATCGTAGACGATGACCACCGGCTCTGCTTCTTGCGGCGCACAAAAGTAGGAATGACTGTCCTCCTTCATATATCTGGTCGCAGCAGGAGAGCAATCCTCAATTGCTTTTTTGTAGCACACTCCATGGTCTTCTCCACATATTATCTAGGCAAATCTGGAATACAATGAGTTCCGTTCGTTTTTGTTTATCGTCTTCTTGTCCCACTGCCAAATCTCTCTCACCAATAGGTTTGCTGTGATCATGGAATTGCATATGAACTGAACGTTGTCTTATTTTGGCTAAACCATCAAACAGAAGCCGAACCCTACAAGGGTTTCCAACAACAAAGAGTGGTGAATACCATAGCAGACAGCACTTGACCGAGATCTCATGCAGGGGTAACCTTCTGGCGATTCCCGTAACCTCGAAAATCCTGATGATCCGTCCATATTTTAGTAACATATTTCCGTTGCGTTTCACCGATATCGCGGCGAACATCTGGGGTCGACTTCGTGTTTCACTACTTTTCTCTCTTCGTTCAGCCGGGCATTTTGCTTAATTCCTAAACCGCTAGGTGATAATATGACATCACTTGAACATTCTGGTCAATGCAGGCGGAATCCAATGCTTATCTGCACCTTGGATACCTGGCGCTTCTTTGCCGTCGATTACCTAGGACTGCAATAATAGCGGTTTTATGTCCTCCAGCTTTCTTTCTGGGAAACGTACAATGGCGATCAAGCCCATACAAGTTAACTACGTTAACAGGGCGACGGCAATGACCCATCGTCCAATGACCAGCGCCAGCCAAAATACTATCAGCTTTGGAATAACCGGCAAGCTCTACGTATAGCTTAGGTCACTAGAAGCTCATATAACATATGTTAGCCCTTAAGTTCAGTTTGTTTTTGATGTTCAAACAATAAAGGGCACAATCACTTTGAATAAAACTCCGGTAAACGGCCGGTAGTTCCCCTTCCATCCTAATCATCCTATCTCAGCATAAGAATACATCGGCCAACCAGCCCATCGCCACAAGCGACCTGGTGGTCCGACTCACCAGCCATCCGGCGAGGGATCCTACGCCACGCACGTGGTCGGATTAAGCATGTAGGTTTTAATGATGCCCCAAATGCAAATTTTTTTCCCATCTAACCACGCGCACCATAACGCCCACAAAAACCCGAAAACATAAAATGCATAAATCTCGGGACCTATAAGAGCTAAAAAATTACGCTTAAGAATACGTATTTAAGAGCTGCCATTGCAACTTGGCACGAGTTTTCATCCGGCCACGCCCATTCTATCGCAAAAAAAACACGGAAAACTGTGGCATCTATAATATTTTTATGAATCCCTTCGTTTGACCTTATATAACTTATTTCTGTTAATATCTATCGATTTACCAAAGATTTTTTTAATCGGAACATTATTTAGTTATTTATGACGAAATTTATGTTATAAGGCCTCACATGGGCATTGACGTCACCCTCAGCTACTCAACATGGTTTCTCTGACAATAGGTGGCGCCTTGTGTATGAATATTTTAAAATTGTGTAAAACAGTAATAGGTATTTTATAGTCGTAGCACTCGAATATAGCGATTCCTCTTGTTATACCCGTTACTCGTAGAGTAAATGGGTATATTAGATTCGTTGAAAAGTATGTAACAGGTAGAAAGCTTTTCCGACCCTAAAAATAAGATCACTAATAATGCAGTTAGCCCCAAAAATAAAATTAATTTGGATTCCTGGCCATGCAGGCATTGCGGGAAACGAACTAGCAGATCAAGCAGCAAAGTCGACCAATAAAAGCCCACTAATCTTTACACCCAATATAAATCCTACAGATATAAAAAGACAATTCAAATCTGAACTCAAGGCAAGACAAAGCCAAAACTTAATACACTGTAACCAATGGTACCAATCCATCAACATAGCCACCATACTAGCGACCATTTTAGACAAACCCACCCAAACTGGAATAGACTCGACCAAACTAAAATTACCCAACTACGTCTAGGACACACCAGCCTCACCCACCAACACTATCTGAACCAAATTCCAACAACACCTTGCCCTTTCTGTCAAGGCAACCACATACTAAACACATGTCCACCTCTCTTGCAAACAAAGCAAACTATCTTCCAGATCTCCAACCCGCTACATCTCCTCAATGACCTAAACCCAGAAAACATTAAAAAATTACTACTTTTCCTAATATCAACAAAATTATACAACAAAATCTAAATATAAACATTTAATAAGACTAGTTGCGTAATTTAAGAAAAATAATGTACAGAATACATAGATAACGATTAAATATTAAGTTAAGACACAACATGTATATATATCATCCCTTAAGACTTAAGGTCCAATAACTCACATAGCCGAAGGCCACAGTAGCCAGCGCTATATCATTAAGCTAGTCTAGTTTTGTAAACTTTTCTACCTTTTATAATAATAATAAATAATAATAATATTCAAATTTTTACATTGTATAATAATCAAAAATATAACATAAAATAACTTCACTTAGTTACGTTATTTTTCAAAAGGAGGGAGATGTACAATGCGCACTTATGAAATCCCTAATGTACTTATATACAGCACCAAGGCATACGTAATTTATATGTATAAATACACTATGACACTTTGTTGCAGTGTTATTGTAAACATCCCAATTCAAATGCATGTGTAACATGATCACATATATGCGCTATGAACTTAAAGTGCTGACCACGCGTTTCCTCGCTAGCCGTCGCACTTTTACATACATAACAAAGAGCGCGCATAACACATCCCCTCCGCCAATATATAACAACATATATATATGTATACATAATGCAGCCGCTCCGCTGGCTTTACCGGCAGCGCAGCTACGCGGCTTAGCCTATGCATAGCCTTAATGATTCTGGACAAAACAGATATTAACCAAAAATTGGAGCGACGCGTACATGTTGCTCCAAAATAAAGATCACTAAACTAAACCATTGTGTTTTACACTACAAACGACAAGACCAAATATATGGCATCAATATTTTACCACAATACTGCAGCCGAGTCCCATAATTGTCCGAGATAGGCCATAGTCGCTCACGTGCCCTGTAGGGACTCCATTATCTGTTAACCTCTTTCATAATGTCAAGGCAGCATCGTAGACGATGACCACCGGCTCTGATTCTTGCGGCGCACAAAAGTAGGAATGACTATCCTCCTTCATATATTTGGTCGCAGCAGGAGAGCAATCCTCAATTGCTTTTTTGTAGCACACTCCATGGTCTTCTCCACATATTATCTAGGCAAATCTGGAATACAATGAGTTCCGTTCGTTTTTGTTTATCGTCTTCTTGTCCCACTGCCAAATCTTTCTCACCAATAGGTTCGCTGTGATCATGGAATTGCATATGAACTGAACGTTGTCTTATTTTGGCTAAACCATCAAACAGAAGCCGAACCCTACAAGGGTTTCCAACAACAAAGAGTGGTAAATACTAAGCAGACAGCACTTGACCGAGATCTCATGCAGGGGTAACCTTCTGGCGATTCCCGTAACCTCGCAAATCCTGATGATCCGTCCATATTTTAGTAACATATTTCCGTTGCGTTTCACCGATATCGCGACGAACATCTGCAGTCGACTTCGTGTTTCACTACTTTTCTCTCTTCGTTCAGCCGGACATTTTGCTTAATTCCTAAACCGCTAGGTGATAATATGACATCACTTGAACATTCTGGTCAATGCAGGCGGAATCCAATGCTTATCTGCACCTTGGATACCTGGCGCTTCTTTGCCGTCGATTACCTAGGACTGCAATAATAGCGGTTTTATGTCCTCCAGCTTTCTTTCTGGGAAACGTACAATGGCGATCAAGCCCATACAAGTTAACTACGTTAACAGGGCGACGGCAATGACCCATCGTCCGATGACCAGCGCCAGCCAAAATACTATCAGCTTTGGAATAACCGGCAAGCTCTACGTATAGCTTAGGTCACTAGAAGCTCATATAACATTTGTTAGCCCTTAAGTTCAGTTTGTTTTTGATGTTCAAACAATAAAGGGCACAATCACTTTGATAAAACTCCGGTAAACGGCCGGTAGTTCCCCTTTCATCCTAATCATCCTATCTCAGCATAAGAATACATCGGCCAACCAGCCCATCGCCACAAGCGACCTGGTGGTCCGACTCACCAGCCATCCGGCGAGGGATCCTACGCCACGCACGTGGTCGGATTAAGCATGTAGGTTTTAATGATGCCCCAAATGCAAATTTTTTTCCCATCTAACCACGCGCACCATAACGCCCACAAAAACCCGAAAGCATAAAATGCATAAATCTCGGGACCTATAAGAGCTAAAAAATTAGGCTTAAGAATACGTATTTAAGAGCTGCCATTGCAACTTGGCACGAGTTTTCATCCGGCCACGCCCATTCTATCGCAAAAAAAACACGGAAAACTGTGGCATCTATAATATTTTTATAAATCCCTTCGTTTGACCTTATATAACTTACTTCTGTTAATATCTATCGATTTACCAAAGATTTTTTAAATTGGAACATTATTTCGCTATGGTGCTTTGGAAATTTCGACTAGCAAAATGAATATTTTAAAATTGTGTAAAACGGTAACGGGTACCTTATAGTCGCGGCACTCGACTATAGCGTTTTTTCTTGTTTTTAATCTATTCCCTCTGCTCTCCTCACTCTTTCTCTTGTGTGCAAGTTAACACACCTAGTTCCCAAATTGGGAAACTGCCGACTTGCGGGCCACATCCCGTGGCCAACACACGGAATAGAGAAACTGCCGACTCTGCACTCCGGGGACAATCACCCGGAGCCCGGCCAGAAGTGGTCAACATGCGCAACGAAGAAACCGCCGACTCTACACTCTGGGGGCAATCACCCAGAGCCCGATCAGAAGTGGCCAACACGCGCATTAAAGAAATCGTCGACTCCGCACTCTGGAGTCAACCCCACGGTTCCTGGCCAGAACACTTGTGCAGCGAGTGATCGTAAGCACCTGGATAAAATTGCTGATCCGGCACTTTGGCGACAGTGCTGCGACCGGACGAAGACTTCTAGCTGCAGCCGGATAGGACATTTAGTTTAGTTTAAAATCATACTCCGCAGCCATAGCTGTGTAATATATAATTGTAACACACTGTTTATATTATCCTTTACCTTAACAGGTTTAGGTGAAATAAATGAAAGAAACTTAATAAAACCAATCTCTTATAAATGGGTCCTTGCCCCAACGGGCTTAAGTGAAAGTAAGAAATAATACAATAAAGGTTACACTAAATTAACTGACGCCCAACGTAACCGACTCACGCGATACGAAGTTTAATGCACTTACACAAGTAATTGCAATCGGTAGTGATAATTAATTAAACAATTAATTAATAATAAAAAAAAGAAAACACACAAAAGTGCAGTGCTCAAATTGGCAGAAAAATAGGCCAAAGAAAAAATATCGGGGAACACCAAAAATTCCCACCCTTCAACAAAAAAATAACGAAAAACTTACGAACTTAAAAGTAAAGTGCTCAAATTGGCAGAAAAAATATGCCTAAGAAAAAATACATCAAAAGAAGAAACAACAGGGAACATCAAAAATTCCCCACCCTTCAACAAAAATAAAAATAATGCAAAGACAGCGGCAGTGACAACAGCGGCAGCGACAACAGCGGCAGCGACAACAGCGGCAGCGACAACAGCGGCAGGGACAACAGCGGCAGCGACAACAGCGGCAGCGACAGCAGCGGCGGCGATAACAGCGGCAGCGACGACGGCGGCGGCAACGACGACGGCAGCAGCAGCGACGGCGGCAGCCACGGCCACAACAACAACCAAACCATACGAAATGTGAGTAGGCTTTTTGTCTGAATTATCGCCAAATAAATAAAATAAATCCGCGACATCTAACAGTGGGAACATTAAGAATTCCCTCTCTTTGCAATTTCGAGTAAAATTTATCTTTCTCGAAAATAAAAACTTACGAATTAAATTAAACAATTTTATTTCTCTCGAAAATAAAAACTTTTAAAAAATAAATCTTATTTCAACAATATTTAAATCAAGTAAAAAGCTCTTACTTGAATTTTTCTGGGTGTTCCAAAGAAAACATGTTAAACATAAATATATTTATTTAGCAAACAAAAATATTTTATTTCAACAATATTTAAATAAAGCAAAAAAGCCCTTACTTGAATTTTTCTGGTTGTTCCAAAGAAAACATATTAACCATAAATATATTTATTTAGTAGATTTATAAATAAAATATCCGACTGCCCATGGACTAATTTAAAAAAAAAAAATTAAGTAACGACCCCATGTACCGAAACAATAAAGAAACCGAGTCAGACGACGAGGTTATTGCAGAGTATAGGAAACTTTTGGACACAAAAATACAACGACAGAAAACTCACCAAGAACAAGAAATCGAGACTTCTTACCAGCCATCCACTAGCAGGGGGGCATTTATTCGACCTAGTATTTTTAACACTACAAACCTACAGCCGCTTGCAATACAGCCAGAACAGATTGCAAGCATGGAGGCCGCTATAACTAGCGCACTCCAAAAACAAAACAAATTTGCTGCAGTTATAGGGGAGCTGAAAACACTTAAAACACACAACAGCACAGAAATGACGCTTTACATGCGTTCATATCTGGGTTAAAAAAATCTCTCAAAATAGCCGTTTTTCCGGCACAACCTCGGGACTTGCCATCAGCTTTAGCATTAGCACAGGAAGCTGAATCGAGCAACGAAAGAAGTGCTTTTGCGGCCACTTGCGCCCGACATAATGAGGAGAAAACACATAAGCAGAACAACCAGCGACAAGCAGGTTGGAAAAATCCCCAGACCCAGTATGAAAATACGGGAGCGGTTAAGAAAACTCCTCACTTTATTAGAAACCAAAAAGGGGCCAACAATCAGAGTGGTTCCTTTAGACAGAGACCCCACTCAAATTCGGGAACTTACCAGGGTCAGCCAGCACCAGAGCCAATGGAGGTCGACCCCTCCTCTAGAAGGCTCTTTACTCGGCCCACAGCATGGCAAAAAGGGCAGTCAACTAAACAAACAATAAACTTCATGCCAGAAGAGAAATCTGACAACGAAGATTATGACACCGTTGCTGAAGCCTGTGCCACTGAAATAGAAGACGATCTTGATGAAGAAGATTCGTGTAATTTTTTAGATTAAAATCCCTGCTCCCCTACATCACACGTACGGTAGCAGGAAGAGAAATAAAACTACTTTTAGACACAGGCACCTCAAAAAATAACATTACTCCAATCCCGGGGCTGAAAGGCATCGTGGCAGCGGAGAAACCTTTTACAGTGAAGACAATCCATGGCTTCACCAAAATAGATAAAAAGTGCCTAGTTTCGGTGTTTAAAATAAAAACACCCTTTTTGACCTCAGATTTTTTCTGGGGCTAGCTAGCTACTACAGGTGCTTCATTAAATACATCGCGACCATCGCAAGACACCTAACAAGCATCCTAAAGGGAGAATATGGGAAGGTTAGTAAATATCAATCGAGAAAGATTGATATCAACATGACCAAAGAACAAAAAGAAACGTTCGACAGACTGAGAGAAATCTTGGCATCAGAAGACGTTTTGCTCTCATATCCAGATTTAAAGAGGCCATTCGACTTAACTACGGACGCATCAGGCTTCGGACCAGGGGCAGTTCTATCTCAAGATGGCCGCCCATTTACAATGATATCACGCGCACTAGGTGATAGCGAAAAAAACTACGCAACCAACGAGCGAGAGCTCCTTGCCATTGTGTGAGCTCTTAAAAACCTCCGGAATTACTTATACGGAGCAAAAGGGTTGCATATCTTTACCGATCATCAACCACTCACCTTTGCCGTCTCAGAAAAAAATCCCAATGCAAAGCTGAAGCGTTGGAAAGGGATTATTGACGACCATGGTGCAAAACTGGTTTATAAACCAGGAAAAGAAAATTTCGTGGCAGACGCATTATCTCGCCAGAACATTAATACCCTGGAAGACGGACAACAATCGGATTTAGCCACTATCCATAGTGAAGAGTCCCTAACATACACCATCGAGACAACCGACAATCCGGTAAACTGCTTCCGAAACCAAATAATAATTGAGGACGGAAATAGTTTCTCGGTGGATACATTCATCTTGTTTAAAAGCAAAGTCAGACACATAATCAAAACCCCCAACCGGGAAAATCTGATGGAAGCATTACAAGATGTTGTAAATGCTTCGGTTAGAGACAGAATATCATCAAACTGCAAAACCTGTTCCATGGCATAATACAAATACCACCCATCAAAACAAAGGTTCGCAGAAACTCCTATACCTTCATTCGTTGGGGAAATTCTGCACATCGATATTTTCTCAACAGTTGGAACCCTTTTCCTTTCATGCGTTGACAAATTCTCAAAATTCGCCATAGTGCAAACCATCGCATCAAGGGCCATAGTAGATATAAAAGCACCTTTACTTCAAATAAATTTCTTTCCGAAAACCAAAACAATCTACTGCGATAACGAAAGATCATTAAACTCCGAGACTATTAAAACAATCTTGTTAAATCATTTCAATATCACCATTTCCAATGCTCCACCTCTACACTACACATCAAGTGGCCAAGTAGAGAGATTTCATAGCACTCTAGCTGAAATAGCCAGATGCTTGAAACTTGGATGCACACTAAAGGATACCAAAGAACTAATCCTCTTAGCAACCAACAAATACAATAACTCAATCCACTCAGTAACAAACAAAATACCATCAGAAATAGTTCACACAAAGCCTATGGAATTCGAAAGAGAAATTAGTTAAAAAATTCAACAGGCACAGGAGAAGACGCTGGACCATGTAAACAAGAATAGGACATATGAGGACTATCGGGTAGGCGAAAAAGTTTTTCTAAAAGCAAATAAAAGACTAGGTAACAAGCTCTCACCGCTATGTTCAGAGAAAACAATTGAAGCTGACCTGGGGACAACGGTCTTAATTAGAGGGAGGGTGGTCCATAAAGACAATCTACGCTAATCACCCTTCGCTAAGCTCCCGACAAGTTTTACACCTTTTTACATTTTTACATTCTTTTTAAATTTTTTACATTTTTTATATTCATCTATATTTTTCTAGGCTAGGAAAATACATTATAATCTGGGCATTAACGGCTGCTAGGACGGACGCGACGGTGAAACTAAATGACTACACGAACGCGGACTACATCCCCATAGAGGACGGTGAAAATAGAATCGTTATCACTGATTTGGAAAACATTCTAATGGGCTTAACCCTAGCAAAGTTAAACATTGTAAGTCCGGCAATTCTAGTTAGCTCCGACATTGGCGAATTTAAAGACAAACAGCCTATTAACATTTTTTTTTTTTTTTTTTTCGCGACTCCCGTCCCGCCCAACCGACCGAGGGGCGCTGCCGTCTATCGTACGGCTCGGAACACGGGGATAGTACCGAGTGGAATATTAAATAAATAAATTAATTAAATATGAGCTAAGTGGTTTAGTAAGACGATTTTTATGGTAGTAGGAGAAGTATTGGATATAATGTTGTAGAGGGTATTGTAACTCGAACATAATACCCTAAATGGTTCATGAAGGGCAAAGTTCGAGCTGCAATGTCTCAAGGATAAGGGAATATCGTTTCTAGTGGGTCTAGCGGGCACATTGATGTTTAAGCGACCTATTAGGGCTTGACTATCAATGTCCCCACTAATAAGATTGTTAATAAAAACAACGCCAAGCATTGTCCTACGGTTAGCAAGGGTAGGTAAGTTTATTAGTAATAGTCTGCTTTTATAGGAGGGAAGATGTAAGTTTGCATCCCAATTATGGCCACGAAGAGCAAATAAGAGAAAGCTTTTTTGAATTGATTCTATACGGTCTTGGTGGACCATACTCTAAGATCGGACGAACGAGAGAGACAAATAAAGGCTTATTAACCATGGAAAAAATGTGGTCGGAAAATGTAAGTTTGGCATCCAATAGGACACCTAAGTCGTCTACTAGCTTAATTCTATCTAGGGTTACACCACAAAGCGTATAAGTGGATATTAACGGCTTAGAGCGACTGAAGGTCATTACTTTACACTTAGAGCCGTTAAGACTTAGTAAGTTTGCAGAGCACCAAAATTGAAAGTTGTTAAGGTCAGATTGTAGTTTTCTCTGGTAGCACGCATTATTATATTGAATATAAAGTTTCACATCATCTGCGTACATTAAAATAAAAGAATTTGTTAAAGCGATTGGAAGGTCATTTATGAATAATGTGAAAAATAACGGACCTAAATGGCTTCCCTGAGGGACACCGGATGAAGCATAAATCGGACCAGACAAGACATCTTTAAATAAAACACGTTGCGTTCTACCAGTCAGATAACTTTCAACCCACTTAAGAAGATCGCATGGGAATCCGATTAAGTCAAGTTTATGAACTAAAAGTGAGTGATTTACAGAGTCAAATGTTTTACTAAAGTCAGTGTAGATAACATCTGTCTGAAGACTTTTTCGGAACCCAGTAATGACATAAGAGGTCAATTCAAGCAAGTTTGTAGTTGTAGACCGTCGAGCCATAAAACCATGTTGATATGGAGATATTATTGATCTACACTGGTGTTGCAAATGGGGCACAATAATTTTCTCAAAGAGTTTAGGAATTGCTGATAATTTAGAGATACCTCTATAATTACCAGCATCCGAAGTTTTCCCTTTCTTGTGTAAAGGAATGATGAAAGATTCCTTCCAAATAGGGGGAAACGTAGTCGTTTCAAGCGAGAGGTTAAATAGTTTGAGAAGAGGATTGCAAATGGAAGACGCGCAGTACCTAAGCACACAGCCGGGAACACCGTCGGGGCCCGGAGAGTAGGTCGGCTTAAGACTCTGAAGATCCTTAAGAATACCACTCTTAGATAGAAAAGGTCGCGTGACGAGGTTCGATTGTGGAACACCGTAGACATAAGGCTGCCTAGCGGTTGTCGAAGGTGAATATGTGGTTTGAAAAAACTTGGCGAACATATCGGCTATTGCCTGATCAGTTCTCGCCGTTGAGTTTTCAAACGTTAGTGCTGAAGGAAACGTTTTAGGTCTACGCTTAGTCTTAACGAAATTATAAAACTGTTTCGGATCCTGTGTAAATTGGGTCCTACAACGAGCTAAATAATTTTTATAACACTGAGCGTTAAGCACGGTAAAATTTGACCGAGCAATTAAGTATTGAGAGTAACTAAGCGGAGTTCTAGTTTTTAAGTATTTTTTCTGAAGCCTGAACTTTATATTTTTTAAGGTGCTTAAGGCCTTGGTATACCAAAGAGGGTTATCCGTTCTGGACGGGTACCTCATCGGAACACATATATCAAAAATTAGGTTTAATGCATGGTAGAATATGTTTAAAGCTGAAGTCATATCATTGCATGCGTAGAGATCGGACCAGTCAAAATTAGAGATAAGAATATTAAGTTTAAGAAAGTCTGATATGCTAAAACATCGAACCTTTTTGACAGCCCTAGTAGGCTCAGTCGTTTGGAGTGGTCCAACATCGATCGCCAGCTCCAGAGTGGGATGATAAAGATCTTCAAGGCGTGTAAGTGGTGGAACCCTAGATATATATACGGAGTCCGAATCTGAGATAAAGCATAGATCGAGTAACCGACCTAAAGAGTTTTTAACATGGTTAATGTGTTCCAGGGTCATGTCTAACATACCTGCAATAAAGTCATTATGTGAGGAAGGTATTAAAGTTAAACTATTTTCATTTTTTGACCAGTTAATTTGTGGTATGTTAAAATCACCCAGAACCACTAACTGATCTACATCTGATAATAACGTAAAAACGGACTGTATGGCCGCTAGGTGCAACTCATACGTGGATGGGTCGGACTTGGGAGGGATGTAAGAACATGTAATAAATAAAAACCTACCAGGAAGCGCAAGTTTAACACAAATGAATTCGATATCGCCGAATTGAAGGTTAATCTCCTCGGATACAAGTTTAGAGTCGACAGAAATTAACACTCCACCCCTTGATCGATCAAGCCTGTATATTACATACCTACTTGGAAAAATTTCAGAGCTAAGAATTTCCGAAACCAGCCATGTTTCGGTAAAAACAATTATTTGGGACGCAAAAGAAAAGCTCTCAGAAAACAAAGTAGGAAGCTTAGTACGCAACCCCCTTGTGTTCTGATAGGAAAGAATGAGAGACGATGTTAGTTTTTTGCGAGGGTTTGCTCAATGGCTTTTGTTTGAGGGAGCTTTACCGCCGCAGGTCGATTAATTTTCTTTTTTTTATGTCCCGGTCGATGTTCTTGGACGAAAATGTGTTCCGGCCAGAACTTGGTTTAGCACATTTTGTCAAATTCCACCGAGGGGACGCGAATCTTAAATGATGATACTATTCTGTTATAAGGATATTTAAATTTAGTTATGTTATCCACCTTAATGTCGGCTTTCGTTCTGGCAATACGTCTGACTCAGACGTATCCTCGGAAAGCCGGGAAACAAATATATGTTTCTCAGGTGGGATTACCTTTAGGGGCTTTGGTGTAGCAGGTTCTGATCCTGCACCGCCAGTACAGTCCGGTAGTCCGGGCACGAAATTCCCCTGCAGTGTATCGAGTGGGTTGATGTTAATGGAGATTGGCTCTGTAGGAGCCAGGAGCCTTGAAGCAGACAAACTATCTAACGATTTCCTACCATCATGTCCAGAAAATTCGGATTCCGAATTTTATGTACTCACCGGAGTGTTGGCCAAAGGCGTTCCAAACAGCTGAGGCGACACTTTAGTGTTCTGAAGGTAAGAAGTGGGAGCGAGAAGGGAACTAGTGATCTGCGGCACACAAGAGTTTGATTTTTTACGCTTTGGAGACTCATTTAACAATTGGACATTATTAAATTGGGTGTCCAGCGCCGTGAGCAAATCGCTGGCTTTACGAAAAGCGCCGAGCACCTCACGAAAACCATTTTTTGTCTGCCGCATAAAAGATCTCATTTTCCTTTGAGTCCCTCGATTACATTCACAGCAATAATGTAAGCCGGAATCGCCTCGGGCCAAAACATCCGATACGGTGGCACGGAAATTGGCACATTTGGCATGAACCATATTATCACAAAGCCAACACAAAACGCTTGGCTGGTTAGTTGTAATTATTTTGTTACAAGATTTTAAGTAGCAGACAATTTCAGACATTATGATTTATAATTATTATTTTTAAGCACTATTTAATCGACATTAGCTTAATAGAAATTTTAGAAGTATCTATTATAAGTGTTTTTCAAAATTCCGATATCATTCATTTTCTCATTAAATTTCCTAACAATAAGCTTGTTTGTAAGAAGATAACAGTCTATCCGGTCCAGCACCACAACAAGATCCTAGACTTCGAAAACGGAAACCTAGTCGCTGAGTGCCCGCGACGAAATCTCAACATCGGGTACTGCAAGACGACAGTTGGCGCCACCCTCTGCAGGGAGCTCCAAAATAACACCTGTGGTCAGCAATTGGTTTCTGGAGTTATTGCGCACTGTTCCATGCTCCCGGGTCACCTGGATGCAATAACTGTGGTAGATCATGGTACCCTCATAGTAAACGAGGCCAACATGACCATAACCGATAACCAAGGACGAGACCAAAAGATATCTGGAACGTACCTCGTTACTTATTCAGACAGAATAAGCGTAAACGGAACTTGGTTCATAAATCAGCTGGGAGACTCAATGAAAAAACCCGCTGTGTCAGCCATGACCATGGTCAACATCACGACCCACCAAGCTCGGCTGAGCCTTCCCTTTCTGCACGAGTTGAGTCTGAGGAACCTCCACCACATTGGGACCCTTAGATAAGAACTTTCCTTGGGTTCCTTCGTCAGCTACTCCCTCGCCCTCCTCGGCTTCCTCCTGCTGTGCTCAACCCTTAGGCTCAGCTACCACCACCTGAAGAGCAAAGTCCTCGCCAACTCAAGAATTAACGATGACCTGGAATCATCAGGCGACCACTTAAAAGGAGGAGAAGTTAACACACCCAGTTCCCAAATTGGGAAACTGCCGAGCTGCGGGCCACATCCGGTGGGCAACACACGGAATAGGGAAACTGCCGACTCTGAACTCCGGGGACAATCACCCGGAGCCCGGCCAGAAGTGGTCAACATGCGCAACGAAGAAACCGCCGACTCTGCACTCTGGGGGCAATCACCCAGAGCCCGATCAGAAGTGGCCAACACGCGCATTAAAGAAATCGTCGACTCCGCACTCTGGAGTCAATCCTGGCCAGAACACTTGCGCAGCGAGGGATCGTAAGCACCTGGACAAAATTGCTGATCCGGCACTTTGGCGACAGCGCTGCGACCGGACGAAGACTTCTAGACGAAGACATAGCTGTGTAATAAATAATTGTAACACACTGTTTATATTATCCTTTACCTTAACAGGTTTAGGTGAAATAAATGAAAGAAACTAAATAAAACCAATCTCTTATAAATGGATGGGCTTGAGTGCAAGTAAGAAATAATACAATAAAGGTTACACTAAATTAACTTGCATATTGTGTGCTCAGGCGCTGCGCGTCTTCCCTGTGCAGTTCTCTTCTCAAACTGTTTAAAGTATCTTTTGAAACGGAAACGATTTCCCCTGTTTAGAGGGAAATTTGCATTATTACATTACGTAAGAAAGGAAAAACTTCGATTTATTTCGATTCCTATTTGATCTTCTTAGGTGGGTTAATTGTTATCAGACTGGTAGAATGCAACGAGTTGCAAAGCCATTTAGGCCCAATGATTTTTACATTATTCATAAATGACCTTCCACTTGCTTTAAAAAAATCTTTTATTGGAATGGACGCAGTTGTTGTAAACTTTGTATTCAATTTAAACCTAAGCACCTTTAAATTTTACTGCTTTGCAAATTTATTAAATCCTACGGGTCTCAGTTCAAAAAATCACCTTCAGTCGCTGTAAACCCATAATAACCACTGTTTTGAGGAGGGCATTAATTTATTCCACCTGTTTCTAGATATTTTACAATGCCGTGAACGGTGAAAAAGCAAAGGCCGAAAGAGTTGTTTTCTATGTTTTAGCGACGCTGCGACTGCGTTTCTACAGCGATTAATAACGAATGTTATGGGGCGAGCCGTGCGATCGGCGACTCGCAAGCGCTTATCTCGGCTTGTCTTATACATAACAAAGATAATTCAGCATACAGTGATGCTGAACAAATTCTTATTGTAAGATTTTAGTATTAGCTAGATGTCTGCTCCTGACAATTTGAAAGCAATTCTTCTTTTTGAGAATCGATTCTCTTCTATTCAATTTCTGAAAATATAGATTAAATAGATTAAAATCGAAACGAAAAAAAAATTTTTGAAAAAAACAAGGCATAAAAAAACAAGAGAAAACGCTATAGTCGGGTGCCGCGACTATAAGATACTCGTTACTGTTTTACACAATTTTAAAATATTCATTTTGTTAGGAATTCCCCAAGCGCCACCTTGTGACATAAGTGACATTTAGTGACATATTTACATCGCGTTTCACCGATGTCGCAGCGAACATCTGCAGTCGACTTCGTGTTTCACTCCTTTTCTCTCTTCGTTTAGCCGGGCATTTTGCTTAATTCCTAAACCGTTAGGTGATAATATGACATCACTTGAACATTCTGGTCAATGCAAGCGGAACAAGCAAGCATTTTGTCTGCACCTTGGATACCTGGCGCTTCCTTGCCGTCGATTACCTAGGACTGCGATAATAACGGTTTTATGTCCTCCAGCTTTCTTTCTGGGAAACTTACAATGGCGATCAAGCCCATACAAGTTAACTACGTTAACAGGGCGACGGCAATGACCGATCGTCCGATGACCAGCGCCAGCCAAAATACTATCAGCTCTGGAATAACCGGCAAGCTCTACGTATAGGTTAGGTCACTAGAAGCTCATATAACATATGTTAGCCCTTAAGTTCAGTTTGTTTGTGATGTTCAAATAATAAAGGGCACAAGCACTTTGAATAAAACTCCGGTAAACGGCCGGTAGTTCCCCTTTCATCCTAATCATCCTATCTCAGCATAATAATAAATCGTGTTCCGAGCGCTGCGCCTCTTACTCGGTGGTGGTCAGTTGCATGTCAAGCAACGTAAGTCGCGCGAAAAATTGTAAGTAAACGAAATTTGTTAATGAAATATAAAACGTACAACTTCAACGGAAAATATCTCTAATGGGGGTATCGGTGAGCTCCTCGATCCAAACATTCTCCAGTCCAATATACTTGTTGTAACTGTTTATTTTAACAAGAGTTTGCGAGCTAACGACATTAAGTGTGGGTTTATATATAACAAGAGGAACCGCTATAGTCGAGTGCCGCGACTATAAGATACCCGTTACTGTTTTACACAATTTTAAAATACCGAAACCGTATCCGCGCACAGGTCACGGTTGAGGGGCGCTCTCTAACCTCTACCTTGGATACGGGGCCCTAGCACAGCTTTTTAAGCGAACGCCTGGCAAAACAACTCGACAGGGGAAGGAACCGCCGCGCCGTGCGGACAAAAGTGAAGTTAGCCGACGGATCCAATAGGGAGCTTACACAGGCCATGCGAAGCACCTTCTGCTAGGCATGGACTTCCTGTGCTACGGCGAGCCACACCGTCGTGCGGGGCCTGACCCTCAAGCTCCAACCCCCTACTTCGGCTCGACTCGCAAGAACCAGCTCGCCGACACCGACCCGAGACAAACACGCCGCCTCACAGGCGCATACACCAGCCGCCTCACAGGCGCATAAACCAGCCTCCACACAGGCATACCCAGAAGCCGACACACAGGCATACCCAAAAGCCACCTCACAGGTGAACCCAGAAGCCGCCACACAGACGCACCCAGTAGCCGCCTCACAGGCGCACACACCAGCCGCAACACAGGCGCAACCACCAGCCGCCTCACAGGCATACCCAAAAGCCGCCACACAGGCATACCCAGAAGCCGCCTCACAGGCGCACCCAGAAGCCGCCACACAGGCGCACCCAGCAGCCGCCTCACAGGCATACCCAGAAGCCGCCACAATGGCATACACAAAAGCCGTCACACAGGCGCACCCGGTAGCAGCCTCACAGACGCACACACCAGCCGCCACACAGACGCATCCACCAGCCGCCCCACGGGCGCACACATCAGCCGCCTCACAGGCGCACCCAGAGCTACGCCCCGACTTACAACGAGTAGTCGCCACACGGAGACATCGCACGGCTGCACATGTGAGTCCTCGTCCCGAGAGCGCCACATGCAATATCACCCGCACAAGTACACGCACGGCCCCAAGCTGGGCTGGAACACTGCCCCTCCCGACGCGTCAGCGATCCAACGGAATCCATTTCGCCAACCGACAAGGAGAATCCGTTTCAGAGATCAGGAGCCATCGGCACCATCCTGCGAGGTCGCCAACGCCGAACACGACGACGAGGAGGAATAAAGATCCGACAACCATTAGGAAAACTACCCAGAGCCCTGGATAGGAAAGTTCCTCGAACGAGAGCCGCAGGCCACCGGCGTCGCTGGCTCGGGCAACTGCCCTGCGCCGGAGACACCAACCTCGACCCTGCTACCATAACCGCGACCGACACACCAGCAGACGAGCAGGCTGCCCATTTGGGAGCGCGCACGCCCACAGGCAATGGGGCGCTTGACCACTACCTCAGCCACCTCCCAGCAGCGTGCCGCCATGCGAGCCGCCGCCCGGACCATACTCGAGACATTCTCAGCCACGGGAACAGCCGCGCAGCCGGCCATCACCCCGGCAGTACGAGCACCCACCCCGACCGACAACACGGCTGTCGTGGCGGGAGTGGCCGCAGCGTCGACGCCCAGACCCATGCGGCGAGTAAGGCCTCTGCCCGCCACCGAAACGTGGCGCTGGCGGTTCCACCACCCGTCGACAGAAGACGAACCCACAGGACCAGCGGAGGGCCCACCGGGAATCCTGCGGAACGCTCCTCGACGCCGCCCATCCCCATATCCCGAGGACGAGGCCACTACGGAGGAGGAGTCCCTTCCCAGATGCGCGCCCCCGAGGGATGGACCACCACCGGTGGATGGATCCCGGTAGAGCTTCACGACCAGATCCAGGAGCGCCTCCATCAGCAGGGAAACCGGGAACTCCGCTTCTTGGTCGAAGTCGGAGGAACGAGGTACCGGATCCAGGTGCCGCGAGGCGGCCACCGGATCAAGATCTTACCACACCCCCGACGAAGGGATGGGGTGTGAGTTAGCCCTCACGCGGCCCCGTCTCAGGTACATATATGTTTAGTTAAGAGTAGTCAGTAAGCTAGGATTTAGGTTAGATTAAGGATTAATTAAAGACCCACGGAGGGCTTCTTAAATTTAGGTACATCAGTTAAGACCCACGAAGGTCTTTTGGTTCACGTTAGTTAGGACATAAGCTACATACTTAGCTAAAGCATAGATTTCATCGCAAACACAGCCTAGAACACATCAACCGAGCCAAACTATCATCCGCAGAGCCATCATACCGGCAGAGCAAACACCGCCTCGAACACATCAACGTCACACAGCGCCAAACTATTATCGGCTGAGCCATCATACCGGCAGAGCCAATACCGCCTCGAACACATCTCAGAACGCAACCGCAAAACATAAAGCTGTAGCTTCTCTCTACACGACGACGGCTCACACGAGAGCAGCGGAAAGGCCGCTGCCGCGATCGGCAGCAGAGAAGGGCTTCGGGGATCTCCGACTGCTCGCCGACCGGGGAGTCGGGTTTTTTTTTCTCGACTCCCGTTGCTTGACGTGCCACCCACCTCCCGCCCAACCGACCGAGGGGCGCTGCCGTCTAACGTACGGCTCGGAACACGGGGATAGATCCGAGAGGATTAGTAAGGATACGAGGAAAGTTAGTTTTGTGCTATACTGTGCTCGAAACTTTCAAAGTGTTAGGAGAAGAGTTAGAAGTAATGTTATAAAGATCATTGTAGTTTGAACATAGAACCCGAAATGGTTCATGTTGGGCAAGGTTCGAACTACAATGCTCTAAGGATAGAGGAATTTGCATCCCAGTTGAGACCACGGAGAGCAAATATTAAAAAATTCTTTTGGATGGATTCAATAAAGCACTGGTGAACCCCATAGTGGGGGTCCCAGATACATGATCCATATTCCAGAATCGGACGAACCAAAGAAAGAAAAAGTGTTTTGGTAACATAGGGGTCGTTAAATTCCTTTGACCACCTTTTAATGAAACCAAAAACTCGTCTAGCTTTATTAACCATAGAGGAAATATGGTCGGAAAACTTAAGTTTTGCATCGAGTAGGATGCTAAGATCTTCAACTGCATTAACTCTTTCCAGAGCTACACCATGCAAAGTATAAGTGGCAGCTTTAGGTCTTAGGCGACAGAAGGTCATTGTTTTGCACTTGGAGCCATTAAGATTTAATAAGTTTGCAGAGCACCAGTTTTGAAAATTATTATTATTATTAAGGTCAGATTGCAGTTTGCCTGGTAGGAGGCATCAGTATATTGCAGACAGAGTTTGACATCATCTGCATACATAAGTACTAGGGAGTCATTAATAACCAAGGGAAGGTCGTTAATGAATAAGGTAAAAAGTAACGGACCAAGGTGGCCCCTGAGGGACCTCGGAGGAAGCATAGACTAAAGCAGACACTGAATTTTTAAAAAGAACTCGTTGCGTTCTACCTGTGTGGTAACTACTAATCCATACCAGGAGATCAGTAGGAAAACCGATAAGATCAAGTTTTTCTAAAAGAAGGCCGTGATTCACGGAGTCAAATGCTTTACTGAAGTCAGTGTAAATGACATCCGTCTGAAATTTATGTTGGAAACCAGTGATCACGAAGGATGTTAGTTCCAGAAGATTGGTAGTGGTAGACCGTTGTTTCATAAAGCCATGCTGGCATGGAGATATGACAGATCTACACTGGTGCTGCAAGTGGGGCACAAGAATTTTTTCGAAAAGTTTCGGAATTGCTGCTAGTTTAGATATACCTCTGTAAAGGTTAGAGGTAAAATAATTTTAAAAGGGTTTTGGCCAGGGTAGCAGAGCAGTACCTAAGCACACAGCCCGGTACCCCGTCTGGACCTGGTGAAAAGACTGGCTTCACATTCTGAGATCCTTTATAACCTCACATTCCGACAAGGTGGGTCGGGAAATAAAACTAGACTGGGGGATATCATAAGCGTAAGTCTGCGCGTTTATTAACAAAAGTGAATAGGTGGTTTGAAAGAACTGTGCAAAAATATCGGCAATTTCCTGATCCGAGCTTGCAGTACATTTTCCAAACGATAGCAAGGACAGAAAGGTTTTAGATTTACGCTTAGTGTTAACAAAACTATAGAACTGTTTCGGATCCAGAGCAAACTGGTTCTTACATCGAGCTAAAGAAAGAGTTCTTATAACACTGAGTGTTATGCACGGTAAAGTTAGACCGAGCCACCATATAATGCACATAACAGTCATTTCTATTAGTTCTTAAGTATTTTTTAAAGAATCTTAACTTGATATTTTTTTGATTAGAAAGGTGCCTTGTATACCAAAGTGGTTTATCCGCCATAGCCGGATACCGCAACGGAACAAAGCGATCAAAAATTAGGTTTAATGTACTATAAAATATATCTAGAGCAGTCGACATATCGGTGCATGCGTACAAATCGGACCAGTCAAATTCTGAAATAAAGTTATTATTTTTTTTAAAGTCGGCTTTACGAAAACATCGAATTTTCTCATTAGCGTAATTGTTTCTAGGCTTAGTACATATCCCCATATCGATCGTAAGATCTAATGTTGGATGATAAGGATCTTCAGGGTGTGTGAGAGGATACGGCGTCCGTATCAGAGAGAAAGCACAGATCGAGCAAACGTCCTAAAGAATTCCCTATATGATTAATGTGAGCCAGTGACATGTCTAACATGCCAGCAGTAAAGTCGTGATGCGACGTAGGTGTTAAAGCTAAGGTAATATCGTTCATGGACCAAGCCACCTGGGGTAGGTTGAAAACACCTAACACAACCAGCTGATCCATGTCCGATAACATTGAGAAGACAGACTGAATGGCTGCTAGGTGCCGCTCATATGTCAAGGAATCGGACTTAGGCGGAATATAATAGCAAGTGATATATAAATTTAACCTAGAGAATGAAATTTTAACTGTGATAAATTCTAAGTCTCCAGTTTGAAGATTAATCACCTCGGAAACGAGATTAAAGTTCACTGAAATTAGGACTCCACCACCATTTCCGAGGGATCGGTCAAGCCTATATATTGTCTACCTACTGGGGAAAACTTCAGAATTAAGAATTTCTAGAGCTAGCCAGATTTCGGTAAACACAATGACCTGGTATGCAAACGAGAAGCTTACCGAGAACAAATTAGAAAGCTTAGAGCGTAAGCCTCTTGTGTTCTGGTACGAAAGAATAATGGATGATGTTAGTTTTTAAGGTTGGCAGGAGCTTTTACTTGTGGAAGCTTTACTCCTTAAGGACGAAGAGAACTTAGCAAGAACAGTCGTAATCACGGAAGAAACAAGGAGCAACAAAACGACCCCCGGTAAACCACGTGGCCGGCGGACATGGAGTAGTACGGGTAAGCCGGACAATGGCCAACTCCAAAACGTGGTAGGCCAGCGGTGCGATGGTGTAGGGAACAGCGTAGGGATAGGCTTAGAATATAAACAAGGCATGTAAATAAAACCACTGTATTAATACACAAATGCTCAACTATGGAATTATTCTTACCAATCCCGGTCGGCTAGCGGTCTCTGGATGACGGAACCGCATTCTCCTCTTTCTCTCATCCTTTCCCCCTTCCCGCGTAGTTCGGAGCCCCGGCACCCGGCTGACGGGGCCGGAGAACCGATTCCCGGATGACGGGATCATCCGCTCATATCCTCCCTCATAGTTGGGAGCACCGTCACCCGGCTGACGGGGCCGGACATCCGATTCCCGGGTGACGGGATCGGCCGCTCATATCCTCCCACATAATTCGGAGCACCGGCACCCGGCTGATGGGGCCGGACACGGCTGGCTGAGACGCCCCTGGATCCGGTCATATATCTCCACTGGGATCCATCCGTCGCCGGTGCTTCACCCCACTGGGGCACGCATCTGGGCCTCAGGGTCCGGTACGTCATCCGGGAGGGACTCCTCCTCCGTAGTGACCTCCTCCTCGGGCCATGGGGCTGGGCGACGTCGTGGCGCGTTCCGTAAGATTCCCGGTGGACCCTCGGCTGGCCCGGCGGGGTCGTCCTCCGTCGCTGGGTGGCGGAAACGCAAGCGTAGCGGGCAGAGGCCTTACCCGCCGCACGGGTTTGGGCGGCGACGCGGCGGCCACCCCCGCAACGACTGCAGTGTTGTCGGCTCCCGTGGCTGGGAACATCGCGAGGATTCTCTGGGCGGCGGCTCGCATGGCTGCACGCTGCTGGGCCAAAGTGGTCGTCTGGGTACGACACCAAATGCTGCAGGAGCTGCAGCAGAGCCCCGTTGCCGGGCGTGCGCGCTTCCGAAAGGGCAGTCTGCTCGTCTGCCGGTGTGCCCGTGCTGGTTGTGGTGGTAGGGTCGAGGTTGGTGCCGGTCACTACGCCGGGGGCGAGTTGCTCCGAGGCAGCGGCGCCGGTGGCCTTCGCCGCCATGTCGGCGGCGGTGGAAGTGAAGCGGGACAGCTCTCTCTCAAGAATCTTCCATATCCAGGTCTTCCTCGTGGTTACTTTGCCGGCGTTAGCGATCCCGCAAGATGGTGCCGATGGTTCCACACCTCTGAAAGGGACTCTCCTTGCCTGTAGGCGAAATGGGTTCTGTTGGATCGCTGATGTGTCGGGAGCAGACAGTGTTCCAGCCCAGCTTGGGGCCGTGCTTGTACTTGTGCAGGTGATATTGCATGTGGCGCTCACGGGACGAGGACTCACATGTGCAGCCCTGCGATGTCTCCGTGTGGCGACTTCTCGTTGTAAGTCGGGGCGTAGCTCTGGGTACGCCTATGAGGCGGCGTGCTCGTGCGCCTGTGTGGCGGGTCCTGGAAGCGACTGTGAGGCGGCTGAAGTGTGCGCCCGTGAGGCGGCTGGTGTATGCGCCTGTGAGGCGGGTGGTGTGTGCGCCGGTGAGGCGGCTGCTGGGTGCGCCTGTGAGAGTACATAAAACTACAACTAAATCCCAGATACTAATAAATCACAAGAGGAAACGATGTAGTCGAGTGCCGCGACAATAAGATACCCGTTACTGTTTTACACAATTTTAAAATATTCATATTTCTATTAGAAATTCCCTAAGCGCCACCTATTGCCGGAGAAAGCATGTTGAGTAACTGATAGTGACGTCACCACCGATGAGAGGCCTTATAACCTACATTTTTTCATTAATAGCGAAATAATGTTCCGATTTGAAAAAGCTTTGAGATGAGAGGCCTTATAACATACATTTCTTCATAAATAGCGAAATAATGTTCCGATTTGAAAAATCTTTGGCTTATCGACAGATATTGACAAAATTACTTGATCCGAACTGCAGTGGCTACTCTTTAATACGTATTCTTAAGCACAACTTTTTAGCTCTTTTAGTTCTCGAGATTTTCGAATTTTTGGTTTTTCGGGTTTTGTGGGCATTAGAGTGGGCTTGGATTGATTGAAAAAAAATAATTCGCATTTGGGGCATCATAAAAACCTACATGCCTAGTCCAAACTTTTTATCACTTATAGTTACCGAGATATCAGCTATTCTAGAAAATAAGAAACCCGTTTTTGGGCTCGGTGGGCGTACCTACTGTTAGGTGTGGGGATAATAGTAACACATTAAAATGCGCTAGCATATAAAGATTATACATACTAAGTGGACCTCAAGAATCTTCATGCCTAATCTCAACTTTGTATCTCTTATAGTTCCTGAGATCTCAGCGTTCATACGGACAGACGGACAGTCGGACAGACGGGCATTGCTCAATCGACTCCGCCATTGATCCTGATCAAGAATATATACAATTTATGGGGTCAGAAACGCTTCCTTCTACCTGTTACATAATTTTTAACGAATCTAGTATACCCTTTTACTCTACTAGTAACGGGTATAACAAGAAGAAACGCTGTATCTCTTATAGTTCCGGAGTCAGTTTTCATACAGACAGACGGACGGACGGGCAGACGGACATGCCTCAATCAAGCAAACAAAGAATAGATACAAATAAAAAGTAAAGCGGTAAAATCATTATACCCGTTACTCGTAGAGTAAAAGGGTATACTAGATTCGTTGAAAAGTATGAAACATGTAAAAGGAAGCGTTTCCGACCCCATAAAGTGTCGACTATATACACTTGCGTGATGCTATTCATTCAGATATACGACGTCTGAATATTCTTCCATCATCTTATATCGGAAGCCCACGCAACATGCACGAATACGCTCAAGACGCTATGACGTACGTGCGAAACTAATTATCGAGTTGGTGGATTGGCAGAAGCGTGGACTACCTCATGCTCATATCCTAATTTGGTTGCTGAACAAATTACATTCAAATGAAGTGGATGATATCATATCAGCTGAAATTCCTGATCCAGTCACTGATCCCCATCTACACGACATTGTGACGACACAGATGGTGCATGGTGCATTAAATCCATTATCGCCTTGCATGGATGATGGAAAATACACAAAACGATATCCGCGACCGTTAGTTGCTGAAACAGTCACACGGAACCATGGATATCCAGTTTATCTCCGGCGTTTAAAAGAAGAAAATGGTCGAACTATCAAAGTTAAAGTTCAAAATCAGAAGGTTGAGATCAGAAATGAATTCATTGTACCACATTGCCCGCTGCTATACCAAATTTTCAAAGTATATGCAAACCTTGAGAGTAGTCATTCGTCCAAGTCAATCAAATATTTGTGCAAGTGCGTAACAAAAGGCAGCGACATGGCTGTGTTTGGTATTGTATCGGAAAATGCGAATGACGAAATCAGCCATTTTCAAATGGGCAGATACGTCAGTACTAATCTTCATTAGCACTGTGGTGATTATTGTCATTTCAAATTCATGAAAGATATCCCACAGTTGTACATTTAACAGTGCATTTGGAAAATGGCCAAAGAGTTTACTTCACTGAGGCTAATGCGGCAAAACGAGCTCAGAGACCACCAACGACATCATTGACTAGCTTCTTTGCAATGTGTAAGGCAGCGACGCTGATGTACGTTGAAATGCCCAAGTATTACACTTCGAATGAATCAACAAAGAAATTTCCACGTCGTAAACAAGGTCACCAGTTCCAGTTCCAGATTGGCCACAGGTGTTTTCCACTGATGCACTATGTCGCATGTATACTGTTTATCCTAGAAACAATGAATGTTTTTACAGAATCGGTGGCAATAGTCGCCGCAATAAATACAGAACCAATTGGGCTGCGGAGAAGTTAATACGCCAAGAATTTTTTTTCGTACTGTTTTTATTGAGCATGGATCCGGGTTTATATACATGATTTGGGGTTACAAGGATATTTACTTAGGTCTAGTCTAGATACAAATGGACAACATGGTTTTTATCAGATTACAGGAAAAGGTGTGAAGACACGTCCGTCGGCTGGATGCATATGGTTTATGACCCGTTTATCACGTGCAGATGTGCGCAGACCAAGATATCAGCTACCTATTTAGGTAGGTCAAAGTAGCTATCAGAAGCGAATGAATTTCTGGTAAGTCGAAATCGTACATACTCCCGTTGAACTAATGTTCAACAATCGTTAATGTTGATCGTGAAGGGCTGGACCGAAGACCCGTCTCTACTTACAGGTGTGGTCGGCATTTGATTCAGCTGAAGAGTATTTCTAGGTTTTCGCCATTTCCTCATAAAATGAATTACAACAATAAAATTAATGCAATATAAATATCAATATGATGATGTTCAAAATTTTTAAGATTATGTGGTAACTTAAAATTATTGGGAGGAAAGAGTTGAGCTTTTCGTTGATACAACTCCTTGTATTTAAGGTTCGGATCTTCCATTACACTTGAAGAGGTAGATTTTGTTGAATTTTGTATTAAATTCTCCGTGAGTTCTCCT
Organism: Drosophila eugracilis; assembly: GCF_018153835.1. Classification (NCBI taxonomy): domain Eukaryota; kingdom Metazoa; phylum Arthropoda; class Insecta; order Diptera; family Drosophilidae; genus Drosophila; species Drosophila eugracilis. The sequence continues at coordinate 111,318 of NW_024572654.1, forward strand.
TCTCCAAAGCGAGTATACGAAGTACGTAATGTGGTTTCCCATATGTCTTGACTTGTAATTGTCATTAGGGAATTTCGAATGGTGCATCCAGGTTTTGCAACCATTAATCCTGAACCTCTTAATAAGATAATGTTAGCGTAGATCTTGTTGTAAAAATCCAGTGATTTTTGACATGTGTCCTTAGTCAGACTAAAGGTCTTTCCGCCTTTATTAAACTGCAAGAAGAATCAGTTTTATTATGAAACATCTGCATTTCACAGCTAGTTTCTGAAGAGAACATTTCTTGTTTGTTGTAGCATATAAAATCAGCTTTTGCTCTCTCTTGACAAGTTTTCAAATCAATCTTTGACATTTCAAAGAATTCATTTCGATGACTGTTGATTGCGATGTATGGGGTTTTAAATGCAAACATACTGTATACCCGTTACTCGTAGAGTAAAAGGGTATACTA
>NW_024572655.1:0-5534 GCF_018153835.1 Drosophila eugracilis
GATACCAGCGATTTTATTTTCGCGATTTGTGGGCGTTAGGTGGGCGTGGCTGGATGCTGTAATAAACTTGCACTGCGTAGGCGCCTAACTTTATAGCAATCTGAACCGTATCTCTTATGTTTCCTGAGATGTCGGCGTTCATACGGACGAACAGACAGTCAGACGGACGCTTAAGCTCAATCATTTTCCTTCAGCAGTCGCAAATTTGGTTTTCGGGCTGTGGGCCTTAGGTGGACTTGGCTTAATCGGAAAAGAACAAATCGCATTGAGCATCCTAAGAAACCACTTGCTTATTGAACTTTCTGTTACTTACTAGGTACCGATATATCAGCTTTTCTGGAAATGCAAAAAACCGTATTTTAAAGGCATGGTAGTTGTATGGGTGCGTGTGGCCGGTTAATAGTACCACTATAAGATGCGCTGTGATTTAAAAGATTTATACATACTGAATTTCAACTTTTTAGATCTAATAGTTCCTGAGATTTCAGCGATTTTAGTTTTCGCAATTTGTGGGCGTTAAAAGTGGGCCTGTTCGAGATGCTGTAATAAACTTGCGCTGCGCAAGCACGTCAGAATCTTTATGCCTAATCCGAAATTTGTATCTTTACATTTCTGAGATCTCAGCGTTGTCATACGGACAGACGCGGAAGACGGACGGACAGATGGACTGGTTCCAATCGTTTTCGCTATTAATCGCATTTTTGGTTTTTCGGGTTTTTCGGGCCTTATAGGTGGACGTGGCTTGAGTCGAAAAAAAAACAATTCGCATTGGGAGCATCATGATAACCTACATACTTAAAATCCGAACTTTGTATCCTTATAGTTACCGGGATATAAACTTTTCTAGCAAATGCGAAAACCGTATTTTTTTTTTTTTGGGAAGCTTCGTAGATTAATATGTGGGGTGTTGTGACCACGGTGGCACCAGTCATGTAAAGGTGTATACATACTGAATTTAAACTTTCTAGCTCCTATGGTTCCTGATATGCTCAGTTCATTTTTGTTTCTTTTTGTGGCCGGTTACAAGTGGAGCGTGGCAGGATGCCTTAACCAAACTTGAGCTGCGTGCCTTAATCTTTATACTTAATCTGAACTTTGTGTCCCCCTATATTTCTGAGATCTCGGCGTTCATATGGACAGACGGACAGTCAGACGGACATGGCTCAATCGTTTTCGCTATTGATCGCAATTTTTGGTTTTCGGGTTTTGTGGGCCTTATAGTGGATGTGGCTTTATCGAAAAACAGATTCGCATTAGGAGCATCATAAAAACCATCATGCTTATTCCAACTTTCTATTACTTATACGTACCGAGATATCAGCTTTTCTAGAAAGTACGAGAAGCCGTATTTTGAGCACGGTGGGCGTATAGTGCGTGTGGCCGGTTACTCGTACCACTATAAGATGCGCTGGAATGTAAAGATTATACATACTGACTTCAACTTGTAAGCTCTAATAGTTCCTAGATTTCGATTTTAGTTTCAAGTGGCGTTAGAGTGGGCGTGGCGGGTTAATAGTACCGCACATAAAAGCACGTCCAAAAAGATTATACACCACTGAATTTCACCTTTCTAGCTCTAATAGTTCTGAGATTTCAGCGATTTTAGTTTTCGGTTTGTGGGCGTTAAAGTGGGCCTGGCACGATGCTGTAATAAGCTTGCTGCGTAGGCACTCCAAGAATCTTTATGCCTAATCCGAAATTTGTATCTCTTACATATCCTCTGATCTCAGCGTTCATACGGACAGACGGACAGCCAGATGGACATGGTTCCATCGTTTTCGCTATTAATCGCATTTTTGGTTTTTTCGTTTTTCGGGCATTAAAGAGTGGGCTTGAGCGGAAAAAAAACAGTGCGCATTGGGAGCATCACGAAACCTTCAAGCAATCCGAACTTTGTATCCTTATAAGTTACCGAGATATAAGCTTTTTTCTAGCAAATTACGAGAAACCGTATTTTGAGCTTCGTGAGTGTATGGTTGCTTGTGACCACTATAAAATGCACCAGTCATGTAAAGATTATACATAAGATATATTATAAGATTATAGGTTTTATTTAATATTGAATACGATTAAGTATATAGCCGAACAGGTAAATGAATGTTAATACAGATTTCAATGACCGACAGAAATTCGCGACTACTTTTGACTTGACTTTCAACTTTATTACGACTTCTGAGCTGGCCTGCTTCGACTTGCTTTTTCCGACTCCTTCTCGACTCTTCTTTGGCGCTGCCAACTTCTCATCTGTCCAAATTTAGCATATTGCAAGGTGGGAATGATGGGTGGTGTATCAAGGATGGGTGTACCCAACTTGTGAGGTGATTGTACCCATGCCCACACTTACATCAACCTGATCAGTCATCTGACTCGAGATGATCCTTCGTCCTCGTCCGTCTTCATCTTCACTAAAACCAAAGTACCGCTACAATTTCACTGGAATCAGCAGTTTGACGTCTGATTTGGAGCCGCCTGTACTCTCGCAAAAGATTTTTTTGAACGTCATATCGACCGTTCCGCTTTTACGTTAATGACTTCGGCAAAGTCCTATAAACTTGTTTGACAACTTTTCCGTTGACAGGTGAGTTATAATAGCGACTAAGTCACTAATTGATATCCATTGGTGGCCTTTCCTTTTTTGTCAAAGTTCCTTGGCCGTTTCTTGCACTTTTCGATCTAGTTTCTAGCTTCTGTTCTTATTCAGTTGCACTCGTCTTGAACGCCTGACAGTAGTTTCACTCTGAGATGTTGACCAAATCTGCACATTTGACTCATTCTCATCTAACTCTCCAAACAAAATTTCAAATGGAATAAATTTTGTGGAAAAGTGGGCTGTGCGTTGATCGCCACGTTGCACCTGATTATATTGATACCACTTCGATGGCTCGGCGAGAAATGAACATTTTATTAATACTGAAATGAAATAACCCTGGCCAGCTCTATCAATCCTTATTCCTCCTAAGGGATCCCTGTAGTATTTTCGATGTAATTTCAATCTTTCCGTCAGCACCGGAACTCCTTAAAGGTTTAGACGTAAGAAAGCGGTCCCTTGTCGCTGATGATACGTTGAGGGTTTCCAAAAATGGCTTGCCATGAACTGGGGATGTTTGCCATTCATGAGCGTCAGTCGGTTGTGGGATATATCAGGTATGGCACGAAAGCCATCAATAACTGCAGATATGTACTTGTACTTCTTTGCCGGTATATCTAAGGATCCCTGAATGATGATCGTGTGGAGGTTGATAACTGGCTTATCTCCTTGTCTATACGTGCAAGTAATCTTCTTGTTTTCCAGGCTTTCTATTGGATACAACGGGATGCTGTAATAAAACACACTGCGGCATAAAGCATCAAGAATCTTTATGCCTAATCCAGACTTTGCTTTATCAATTACATTTCCTGAGATCTCAGCGTTCATACGGACAGACGGACCAGACGGACAGACAGATGGACATGGATTCAATCGTTTTCACTATTAATCCATTTTGCGTTTTCAGTTTTTCGGGCATTCATTGGCCGTGGCTTGAGCGTGGAAAAACAATTCGCATTGGGAGCATCCTTGAAAACCTTCATGCTTCAATCCGAACTTTGTATCACTTATAGTTACCGAGATCTGGCTTTTCTAGCAAATGCGAAAAAACCGTATTTTGAGCTTGTGGTGTATGGCGTGCTTATGACCCACTATGGAATGCGCAGTCCATATAAAAAGATTTACATTACTGAATTTTTAAACTTAGCTCAATAGTTCCTAGATTTCAGTTTTTTTAGTTTTCGCGATTTGTGGGCGTTAGGTAGGCGTGGCAGGATGCTGTAATAAACTTGAGCTGCATGGGCACTTCGAATCACTATGCCAAATCCTCAGACTTTGTATCTCTTATGTTTCCTGGGGATCAGCGCGTTCCCTTATGGACGACGGACAGTCTGAACCGGACGCTAGCTCAATCATTTTTCCGCTAGCCAGTCGCAATTTTGGTTTCAGGTTTGCTTGGGCTTTCCAAATTGAATTGTGGCTTTATCGAAAAACAATTTCGCATTGAGCATCATAAAACCATCCAATAACATTCGAACTTTCCTATTGCCTGGAGTACCGAGATATCAGCTTTTCTAAAGTAAAAACCAGCGTATTTTTGAGCATGATGGGTATGTGGGTGCGTGTGGCCGGTTAATACCGTACCATATAAGATGCGCTGAATATAAAGATTATACATACAGCTTCAACTTATTAGCTCTAATAGTTGTGAGACTGTTGATTTTTAGTTTTCGAGATTTGTGGGCGTTAAAGAGTGGGCCTGGCGACATATAATAAACACGCTATGGGCATCGAATCTTTATACTAATCGAACTTTGTATCCATTACATATACTCTGATCTCAGCGTTCATACGGACAGACGGACAAAGTTGAGTGGACATGGTTCAATCGTTTTCACTTTAATAATCTTTTTGGTTTTCGTGTTTTGCGGGCGTTAGGGTGGGCTTGGCAAGCGGGAAAAAACAATTCTCGCATTTGGGGCATCAGAAGAACCTTCATGCTTAATCCGAACTTTCTATCACTATAGTTACCGAGATATCAGGTTTTTTGACAAATGCGAAAACCGTATTTTTGAGCTTCGTATGGGTGGGTGTGTTGCAAGATATAGTGACCACTAAAAATGCGCTGTCATCCAAAGTTATACATATAAAAGATTTATTATAAGATTATAGGTTTATTTTGGTCATGAATACGATTTAGTATATAGCCGAACCAGGTAAATGAATGTTAATACAGTTTCCAAATGACCGACAGAAATTCGCGACTTCTTTTGACAACTTTCAACTTTATTACGACTTCTGCGACTGCCTTCTTCGACTTGCATTTATGCCTATTTCTCGACCCTCCCTTCTCTGATCTTCTGGCGCTGCCAACCTCATCTGTCCAAATTTAGCATATTAAAGGTGGGTGGGAATGATGGGTAAAGGTTTGTTGTCAAAGGATGGGTGTGTCCAACTGTGAGGTTATTGTGCCCACTGCCACCCTCTCGGCCATCCTGGATCATCGTCTGACCCAGATGATCCTTCGTCCTCGTCGTTTCGTCTTCGCTACAACCAAAGTAACGCCATTACCGGCGAATCAGCAGCGGTTGACGTCTGATTTACCTTGGAACTCTGCAGATTTTTGAACGTGTCATATCGACCCGTCCTGCTTTACGTTAATGACTTCGTAAGGTCCTATAAACTTGTTTGACAGCTTTTTCCCGTTGAGATGAATTGAGTTACTCTAATAGCGACTAAGTCACCTAATTGATATCCGTGGTGGCCTTTCCTTTTTTTGTCAAAGTTCCGCTTTTGTACGTTTCTTGCGCTTTTTCTTTGATCTGGTTTCCGTTCTTATTCTGTTCTTCTGTTCTTATTCGGTTGCGCTCGTCTTGAAGCTCGACAGTAGTTCCTCCTGAAGGATGTTGACCAAATCTGCATTTGACTCATTTCATCTTTAACTCCAAACAAAATTTCAAATGGAGTAATTTTGCCGAAGAGGAACGTGCGCGTTGATCGCCCGTTG
>NW_024572656.1:0-1890 GCF_018153835.1 Drosophila eugracilis
TTCGATTCCTTGTTAAATTTCTAACAAAACTGCATTCACAGCTAAATTCAATTTTTGATCAATTCTCGCGAAAATGGACGATATTACCGTTTTCAAATATGCCAACTTAAATTTTCCCATTTTTCCTAATTTAAGTTGCAGTATTAACTTTATAACTAAGCCAATAGTTATTCGAATCTGGAATGGCATATCTCGTTCGATTCCTTGTTAAATTTCTAACAAATTTACAGCTAAAATGATCCATTTCTCGCGAAAATGGACAATATTGCCGTTATCAAATATGCCAACTTAAATTTTCCCATTTTCCTAATTTAACTGGCAGTATTACGGCTACAACTAAGCCAATAGTTACTCGAATCTGGAATGGCCTACCTCGTTCGATTCCTTGTTAAATTTCTAACAAAACTGCATTCACAGCTAAAATTGCGAATTTTGATCCATTTCTCGCGAAAATGGACAATATTAACCGTTATCAAATATGCCAACCTAAATTTTCCCATTTTCCTAATTTAAGTTGCAGTATCATTGCTATAACTAAGCCAATAGTTATTCGAATCTTGAATGGCTTATCTCGTTCGATTCCTTGTTAAATTTCTAACAAAACTGCATTCACAGCTAAAATTTCGAATTTTGATCCATTTCTCGCGAAAATGGACAATATTACCCGTTATCAAATATGCCAACTTAAATTTTCCCATTTTTATACCGTTACTCGTAGAGAGTAAAAGGGTATACTAGATTCGTTGAAAGTATGTAACAGATAGAAGGAAGCTTTTGCGACCCTATAAAGTATATATTCTTGATCAGGATCAATGGCGAAGTCGATTGAGCCATGTCCGTCTGTCCGTCCGTCCGTCCGTCCGTATGAACGCTGAGATCTCAGGAACTATGGCAGATACAAAGCTGAGATTAAGCATGAAGATTCTTGAGGTCCCGGGACAGCGCAAGTTTATTACAGCATCCTGCCACGCCCACTCTAACGCCCACAAATCGCAAAAAACTAAAATTGCTGAAATCTCAGGAACTATTGCAGTTAGAAAGTTGAAATTCAAAAAGTATAATCTTTAGATGGCAGCGCATCTTATAGTGGTACTACTATCCGGCCACACCCACCCATACGCCCACAAGGCTCAAAAGACGGTTTTCGGATTTTCTAGAAAAGCTGATATCTCGGTAACTATAAGAGATAGAAAGTTCGGATCAAGCATGTATGTTTCTATAATGCTCCCAATGCGAATTGTTTTTCCAATCACGCCACGCCCACTCGAACGCCCACAAAAACCCGAAAAACCAAAAATGCAAAAATCTCGAAAACTATAAAGCTACACAATTTTGCTTAAGAACACGTATTTAGGAGATGCCTCTGCAACTTGCCACGAAGTTGCATCCGGCCACCCACTCTAACGCCCACAAACCGCGGAAAACTGTGGAGTCTATAATATTATTATGAATGCCTTCGTTTGACCTTGTGTAACTTATTTTTGTTAATATCTATCGACTTACAAAGATTTTTCAAATCGGAACATTATTTCGCTATTTATGAAGAAATTAAGGTTATAAGGCTCCACATGGGCAGTGACGTCACTATAAGCATACTCAACATACTTCCTCTGACAATAGGTGGCGCCTTGTGAATTTCCACTAGCAAAATTTATATTTTAAAATTGTGTAAAACAGTAACGGGTATCTTATAGTCGCGGCACTCGACTATAGCGTTTCCTCTTGTTTCTCGTTCGATTCCTTGTTAAATTTCTAACAAAACTGCATTCACAGCTAAAATTCCGAATTTTGATCCAATTCTCGCGAAAATGGACGATATTACCGTTATCAAATATGCCAACTTAAATTTTCCATTTTTTCCTAATTTAACTGGCAGTATTACGGCTACAA
>NW_024572657.1:0-22691 GCF_018153835.1 Drosophila eugracilis
TGTCTATTCGCCCATCTTGTCTATCATCTGGCTATCTGTCTATCTGTCTATCTATCTGTCTATCTGTCTATCTGCTCATTCATCATCTGTCTATCTGTCTATCTGCTCATCTATCTATCTGGCTATCTATCAATCTGTTCATATGTTCATTCGTCTATCTGTCTATCTGTTCATCTGTCTATCTGTCTATCGTTCATCTGTCTATCTGTCTATCTGTCTGTCTGTCTATCTGTCTATCTGTCTATCTGTTCATCTGTGTATCTGTTTATCTGTCTACGGTCTATCTGCCCATCTGTCTATCCGTTGTTCATCTGTCTATCTGTCTATCTGTCTATCTGTCTATCTGTCTATCTTCGTTGTTCATCTGTCTATTTGTCTATCTGTCGATCTGTGAACTATCTGATATCTATTCATCTGCTATGTCTATCTGTCTATCTGTCTTTATCTGTTCATCTGGTTCATCTGTCTATCTTTTATCTGTTCATCTGTTCATTCGTTCATCTGTCTATCTGCCCAATCTGTTCATCTGCTCATTCGTTCTTATCTTGCCTATATCTGTTCATTCATCATGAGAAATGGTTTGTTTCATTTGTTTATTTGAGCCTATTTTGCTCATTTGTTTCCTTATTTGTTATTTGAAATGAAATATTTGTCTATTTGTTTTATTCTGTTTTTTCTTATTTTGTCTATATATGTTTCATTCTTTTGTTTGGTTTGTTTCATGTATATTTTGTTTATTTGCTCTTATCTGTTCATCTGGTTCATCTAACTATCTGTCTATCTGCTCATCTGTCTATCTATCTGTTTATCTGTCTATCTGTCTATCTGGGCTATCTTTCCTCTGTATATCTGTTTATCTGTATCTATTCGTGTTCATCTTGTCTATCTGTCTATCTGTTCATTCCTTTGTCTATCTGTCTCCACATCTTAGATCATCTGTTCATTCGTTCATCTGTTCATCTGTCTATCTTTGGTTCATCCACTATCTGTATATTCGTTTATCTGTTCATCTCTCTATCGTTCTTTTTGTCTATCTATCTGTTCATCTGCTATCTATTCGTCTATCTTTGTCTTATCTCGCATATCATTCATTTTCCGGCTTTATCTATATATCTGTCTATATGTCTATCTGTCTATCTGTTCATCTTTATTTATCTGTCTATCTGTTCATTCGTTCATTCGTTCATTCGTCTATCTGTCTTATTGTCTGCAATTGTTTGTTCGGTTCATTCATCTGGTTCATTCGTTCATTCTGTTCATTCGTTCATCTGTTCATCTGGTTCATCTGTCTATCTGTCTATCTGTCTATCTGACTATCTGTCTATCTGTCTATCTGTCTATCTGTTTATCTTTGTCTATCTGTTCATCTGTTCATCTGTATATCTGTTCATCTGTCTATCTATCTGTCTATCTGTCTATCTATCTATATGCCTATCTGTCTATCTGTCTATATGTCTATTCATCTATCTCCATTCATCTGCCCATCTGTTCAGATTCGTTCATCTGTCTATCTCGTTCATCTGTCATTCGTCTTTATTCGTCTTTTATCTGTTCTTATCTGTTCGTTCGTCTATCTTGTCTGTTCATCTTGGTTCATCTGTCTTATCTGTGTATCTGTTTATCTGTTCATCTGTTCATTCGTTCATCTGCTCCATCTGTCTATCTGTCTATCTTTGTTCATCTGTCTATCTGGTTCATCTGTCTATTTGTCTATCTGTCGATCTGTTCATTCATTACTCATTCATCTGTCTATATGTTCATCTGTCTATCTGTCTATCTGTCTATCTGTCTATCTGTTCATCTGTCTCATCTGTTCATCTGTCTGTCTGTCTATCTGTTTATCTGTCTATCTGGTTCATCTGCTCATCTTTTGTATATCTTGTTCATCTGTCATCTTCGTCTATCACTCATCTGCTCATTCGTCTACATTCGTTTATTCGTTCATCTGCTCATTCGTTCATTCGTCTATCTTCGTATATCTGTCTATCTGTCTATCTGTCTATCTGTCTATCTGTCTATCTGTTCTATCTGTCTATCTGTCTATCTGCCTATCAGTCTATCTGATCTGTCAATCTATCTGTCTGACTGTCTATCTGTCTATTTGCCTCTTATCTGTCTATCTGTCTATCTGTCTATCTGTCTATCTGTCTATCTGTCTATCAGTCTATCTGTCTATCTGTCTATCTGTCAAGTCCTTTCAATCTGTCACAACCTGTCTATCTGTTCATTCGATCTGTCTATCTGTCTATCTGTCTATCTGTCTATCTGTCTATCTTTCTATCTGTCTATCTGTCTATCTGTCTATCTGTCTATCTGTCTATCCTGTTCTATCGTCTGTCTGCCTATCTGTGTCTCATTTTGCTGCGTAACGATCTGTCATCTGTCTATCTGTCTATCTGTCTATCTGTCTACTGTCATCTGTCCATCTGTCGTACGTGCTACTTGTCTACTTGTCTATCTGTCTATCTGTCTATCTGTCTATCTGTCTATCTGTCTATCTGTCTATCTGTCTATCTGTCTATATGTCTATCTGTCTATCTGTCTATCTGTCTATCTGTCTATCTGTCTATCTGTCTATCTGTCTATCTGTCTATCTGTCTATCTGTCTATCTGTCTATCTGTCTATCTGTCTATCTGTCTATCTGTCTATCTGTCTATCTGTCTCTCTGTCTATCTGTCTATCTGTCTATCTGTCTATCTGTCTATCTGTCTATCTGTCTATCTGTCTATCTGTCTATCTGTCTATCTGTCTATCTGTCTATCTGTCTATCTGTCTATCTGTCTATCTGTCTATCTGTCTATCTGTCTATCTGTCTATCTGTCTATCTGTCTACTGTCTATCTGTCATCTGTCTATCTGTTTATGTGTTTATCTGTCTATCTGTCTATCTGTCTATCTGTCTATCTGTCTATCTGTCTATCTGTCTATCTGTCTATCTGTTATATCTGTCTCATCTGTCTATCTGTCTATCTGTCTATCGTCTATCTGTCTATCTGTCTATCTGTCTATCTGTCTATCTGTCTATCTGTCTATCTGTTATATCATGTTATCTGTCTATCTGTCTATCTGTCTATCTGTCTATCTGTCTATCTGTCTATCTGTCTATCTGTCTATCTGTCAATGTGTCACTGTCTTTCTGTCTATCTGTCTATCTGTCTATCTGTTTATCTGTCTATCTGTCTATCTGTCTATCTGTCTATCTGTCTATCTGTCTATCTGTCTATCTGTCTATCTGTCTATCTGTCTATCTGTCTATCTGTCTATCTGTCTATCTGTCTATTTGTCTATCTGTCTATCTGTCTATCTGTCTATCTGTCTATCTGTCTATCTGTCTATCTGTCTATCTGTCTATCCGTCTATCTGTGTATCTTTCTATCTGTCTATCTGTCTATCTGTCTACCTGTCTTTCTGTCTATCTGTCTATCTGTCATCTGTTATCTGTCTATCTGTCTATCTGTCTATCTCTATATCTGTCTATCTGTCTATCTGTCTATCTGTCTATCTGTCTATCTGTCTATCTGTCTATCTGTCTATCTGTCTGTCTGTCTATCTGTCTATCTGTCTATCTGTCTATCTGTCTATCTGTCTATCTGTCTATCTGTCTATCTGTCTATCGGTCTATCTGTCTATCTGTCCATCTGTCTATCTGTCTATCTGTCTATCTGTCTATCTGTCTATCTGTTTATCTGTCTATCTGTCTATCTGTCTATCTGTTCATTCTGTCTATCTGTCTATCTGTCTTTCTGTCTATCTGTCTATCTGTCTATCTGTCTATCTGTCTATCTGTCTATCTGTCTATCTGTCTATCTGTCTATCTGTCTATCTGTCTATCTGTTTATCTGTCTATCTGTCTATCTGTCTATCTTTATATCTGTCTATCTGTCTATCTGTCTATCTGTCTATCTGTCTATCTGTCTATCTGTCTATCTGTCTATCTGTCTATCTGTCTATTTGTCTATCTGTTTATCTGTCTATCTGTCTATCTGTCTATCTGTCTATCTGTTCTATCTGTCTATCTGTCTATCTGTCTATCTGTCTATTTGTCTATCTGTCTATCTGTCTATCTGTCTATCTGTTTATCTGTCTATCTGTCTATCTGTCTATCTGTCTATCTGTCTATCTGTCTATCTGTCCTATCTGTCTATCTGTCTATCTGTTTATCTGTCTATCTGTCTATCTGTCTATCTGTCTATCTGTCTATCTGTCTATCTGTCATCTGCATCTGTCTACTGTCTATCTGTCTATCTGTCTATCTGTCTATCTGTCTATCTTTCTATCTGTCTATCTGTCTATCTGTCTATCTGTCTATCTGTCTATCTGTCTATCTGTGTTTATCTGTCTATCTGTCTATCTGTCTATCTGTCTATCTGTCTATCTGTCTATCTGTCTATCTGTCTATCTGTTCTATCTGTTCTATCTGTCTATCTGTCTATCTGTCTATCTGTCTATCTGTCTATCTGTCTATCTGTCTATCTGTCTATCTTTCTATCTGTCTATCTGTCTATCTGTCTATCTGTCTATCTGTCTATCTGTCTATCTGTCTATCTGTCTATCTGTCTATCTGTCTATCTGTCTATTTGTCTATCTGTCTATCTGTTTATCTGTCTATCTGTCTATCTGTCTATCTGTCTATCTGTCTATCTGTCTATCTGTCTATCTGTCTATCTGTCTATCTGTCGTCTGTCTATCTGTCTATCTGTCTATCTGTCTATCTGTCTATCTGTTTATTTGTCTATTTGTTTATTTGTCTATCTGTCTATCTGTTTATCTGTCTATCTGTTTATCTGTCTATCTGTCTATCTGTCTATCTGTTCATCTGTCTATCTGTTTATCTGTCTATCTGTTCTATCTGTCTATCTGTCTATCTGTCTATCTGTCTATCTGTCTATCTGTCTATCTGTCTATCTGTCATCTGTCTATCTGTCTATCTGTCTATCTGTTTATCTGTCTATCTGTCATCTTGTTCATCTGTCTATCTGTCTATCTGTCTATCTGTCTATCTGTCTATCTGTCTATTTGTCTATCTTTGTCTATCTGTCTATCTGTCTATCTGTCTATCTGTTCTATCTGTCTATCTGTCTATCTGTCTATCTGTTATCTGTCTATCTGTCTATCTGTTTATCATTCGTCTATTTTTTATCTGTCTATCTGTCTATCTGTCTATCTGTCTATCTGTCTATCTGTCTATCTGTCTATCTGTCTATCTGTCTATCTGTCTATCTGTTCTATCTGTCTATCTGTCTATCTGTCTATCTGTCTATCTGTCTATCTGCTCTATCTGTCTATCTGTCTATCTGTCTATCTGTCTATCTGTCTATCTGTCCATCTGTCCATCTGTCTATCTGTCTATCTGTCTATCTGTCATCTGTTCATCTGTCTATCTGTCTATCTGTCTATCTGTCTATCTGTCTATCTGTCTATCTGTCTATCTGTTTATCTGTCTATCTGTCTATCTGTCTATCTGTCTATCTGTCTATCTGTCTATCTGTCTATCTGTCTATCTGTCTATCTGTCTATCTGTCTATCTGTCTATCTGTCTATCTGTCTATCTGTCTATCTGTTCATCTGTCTATTCTGTCTATCTGTCTATCTGTCTATCTGTCTATCTGTCTATCTGTTTATCTGTCTATCTGTCTATCTGTCTATCTGTTCTATCTGTCTATCTGTCTATCTGTTTATCTGTCTATCTGTCTATCTGTCTATCTGTCTATCTGTTCTATCTGTTTGTCTGTCTATCTGTTGTCTCATCTGTCTATCTGTCTATCTGTCTATCTGTCTATCTGTCTATCTGTCTATCTGTCTATTTGTTTATTTGTCTATCTGTCTATTTGTCTATTGTTCTATCTGTCTATCTGTTTATCTTTGTATCTGTTTATCTGTTTATCTGTCTATCTGTCTATCTGTCTATTTGTCTATCTGTTTGCTCTCATCTGGTCTATCTGTCTATCTGTCTATCTGTCTATCTGTCTATCTGTTTATTTGTCTATCTGTCTATCTGTTGCATCTGTTTATCTGTCTATCTGTCTATCTGTCTATCTGTCTATCTGTCTTCATCTGTCATCTGTTCATCTGTCAGTTCTATCTGTCTATCTGTCATCTGTCTATCTGTCTATCTGTCATCTGTCTATCTGTCTATCTGTTATCTTTCATCTGTCTATCTGTCTATCTGTCTATCTGTCTATTGTCTGTTTATCTGTCTATCTGTCTATCTGTCTATCTGTCTATCTGTTCATATCTGTCTATCTGTCTATCTTGTCTATCTGTCTATCTGTCTATCTGTCTATCTGTCTATCTGTCTATCTTGTCTATCTGTCTATCTGTCTATCTGTTTATCTGTCTATCTGTCTATCTGTCTATCTGTCTATCTGTCTATCTTTCTCTGTCTATCTGTTTATCTTGTCTATCTGTCTATCTGTCTATCTGTCTATCTGTCTATCTATTTGTCGTTATCTGTCTATCTGTCTATCTGTCTATCTGTCATTATGTCTGTCTTCTATCTGTCTATCTGTTCATTTGTTCTATCTGTTGTCTATCTGTTTATCTGTCCATCTGTCTATCTGTCTATCTGTCTATCTGTTTATCTGTCTTATCTGTCTATTTGTCTATCTGTTTATTTGTCTATCTGTCTATCTGTCTATCTGTCTATCTGTCTATCTGTCTATCTGTCCATCTGTTCATTTGTCTATCTGTCTATTTGTCTATCTGTTCATTTGTTTATCTGTCTATCTGTCTATTCTGTCTATTCGTCTATCTGTTCTATCTGTCTATCTGTCTATCTGTCTATCTGTTCTATCTGTCTATCTGTCTATCTGTCTATTCTGTCTATCTGTCTATCTGTTCATTATCTGTTCATTCTGTCTATCTGTTCATCTGTCTATCTGTCTATCTGTTCATCTGTCTATCTGTCTATCTGTCTATCTGTCTATCTGTTCTATTTGTCTATCTGTCTATCTGTCTATCTGTCTATCTGTCTATCTGTCTATCTGTCTATCTGTTCTATCTGTCTATCTGTCTATCTGTCTATCTGTCTATCTGTCTATTTGTCTATCTGTCTATCTGTCTATCTGTCTATCTGTCTATCTGTCTATTTGTCTATTTGTCTATCTGTCTATCTGTCTATCTGTCTATCTGTCTATCTGTCTATCTGTCTATCTGTCTATCTGTCTATCTGTTTATCTGTCTATCTGTCTATCTGTCTATCTGTCTATCTGTCTATCTGTTTATCTGTCTATCTGTCTATCTGTCTATCTGTCTCATCTGTCTATCTGTCTATCTGTCTATCTGTCTATCTGTCTATCTGTCTATCTGTCTATCTGTCTATCTGTCTATCTGGTCTATCTGTCTATCTGTCTATCTGTTCATATCTGTCTATCTGTCTATCTGTCTATCTGTCTATCTGTCTATCTGTCTATCTGTCTATCTGTTTATGTGTTTATCTGTCTATCTGTCTATCTGTTTATCTGTCTATCTGTCTATCTGTCTATCTGTCTATCTGTCTATCTGTCTATCTGTCTATCTGTCTATCTGTCTATCTGTCTATCTGTCTATCTGTCTATCTGTCTATCTGTCTATCTGTCTATCTGTCAATCTGTCTATCTGTCTATCTGTCTATCTGTCTATCTGTCTATTTGTCTATCTGTCTATTCTGTCTATCTGTCTATTTGTCTATCTGTCTATCTGTCTATCTGTTATCTGTCTATCTATCTGTCTATTTGTCTATCTGTCTATCTGTCTATCTGTCTATTGTTTCATCTGTCTATCTGTTTATCTGTCTATCTGTCTATCTGTCTATCTGTCTATCTGTCTATCTGTCTATCTGTCTATCTGTCTATCTGTCTATCTGTCTATCTGGTTCATCTGTCTATCTGTCTATCTTCTATCTGTCTATCTGTCTATCTGTCTATCTGTCTATCTGTCTATCTGTCTATCTGTCTATCTGTCTATCTGTCTATCTGTTCTATCTGTTTATCTGTCTATCTGTCTATCTGTCTATCTGTCTATCTGTCTATCTGTCTATCTGTCTATCTGTCTATCTGTCTATCTGTCTATCTGTCCTATCTCATTCGTCTATCTGTCTATCTGTCATATCTCTGTCTATCTGTCTATCTGTCTATCTGTCTATCTGTCTATCTGTCTATCTGTCTATCTGTCTATCTGTCTATCTGTTTATCTGTCTATCTGTCTATCTGTCTATCTGTCTATCTGTCTATCTGTTTATCTGTCTATCTGTCTATCTGTCTATCTGTCTATTTGTCTATCTGTCTATCTGTCTATCTGTCTATCTGTCTATATGTCTATCTGTCTATCTGTCTATCTGTCTATTTGTCTATCTGTCTATCTGTCTATCTGTCTATCTGTCTATCTGTCTATCTGTCTATCTGTCTATCTGTCTGTCTGTCTATCTGTCTATCTGTCTATCTGTCTATCTGTCTATCTGTCTATCTGTCTATCTGTCTATCTGTCTATCTGTCTATCTGTCTATCTGTCTATCTGTCTATCTGTCTATCTGTCTATCTGTCTATCTGTCTATCTGTCTCTATCTGTCATCTGTCTATCTGTCTATCTGTCTATCTGTCTATCTGTCTATCTGTCTATCTGTCTATCTGTCTATCTTTCTATCTGTCTATCTGTCTATCTGTCTATCTGTCTATCTGTCTATCTGTCTATCTGTCTATCTGTCTATCTGTCTATCTGTCTATCTGTCTATCTGTCTATCTGTCAATCTGTCTATCTGTCTATCTGTCTATCTGTCTATCTGTCTATCTGTCTATCTGTCTATCTGTCTATCTGTTATCTGTCTATCTGTTTATCTGTCTATCTGTCTATCTGTCTATCTGTCTATCTGTCTATCTGTCTATCTGTTTATCTGTCTATCTGTCTATCTGTCTATCTGTTCTATCTGTCTATCTGTCTATCTGTCTATCTGTCTATCTGTCTATCTGTCTATCTATCTATCTGTCTATCTGTCTATCTGTCTATCTGTCTATCTGTCTATCTGTCTATCTGTCTATCTGTCTATCTGTCTATCTGTCTATCTGTCTATCTGTCTATCTGTCTATCTGTCTATCTGTATATCTGTCTATCTGTCTATCTGTCTATCTGTCTATCTGTCTATCTGTCTATCTGTCTATCTGTCTATCTGTCTATCTGTCTATCTGTCTATCTGTCTATCTGTCTATCTGTCTATCTGTCTATCTGTCTATCTGTCTATCTGTCTATCTGTCTATCTGTCTATCTGTCTATCTGTCTATCTGTCTATCTGTCTATCTGTCTATCTGTCTATCTGTTTATCTGTCTATCTGTTCTATCTGTCTATCTGTCTATCTGTCTATCTGTCTATCTGTCTATCTGTCTATCTGTCTATCTGTCTATCTGTCTATCTGTCTATCTGTCTATCTGTCTATCTGTCTATCTGTCTATCTGTCTATCTGTCTATCTGTCTATCTGTCTATCTGTTCATCTGTCTATCTGTCTATCTGTCTATCTGTCTATCTGTCTATCTGTCTATCTGTCTATCTGTCTATCTGTCTATCTGTCTATCTGTCTATCTGTCTATCTGTCTATCTGTCTTTCGTCTATCTGTCTATCTGTCTATCTGTCTATCTGTTCATCTGTCTATCTATCTGTTTTCTGTCTATCTGTCTATCTGTCTATCTGTTCTATCTGTCTATCTGTCTATCTGTCTATCTGTTATCTGTCTATCTGTCTATCTGTCTATCTGTCTATCTGTCTATCTGTCTATCTGTCTATCTGTCTATCTGTTCTATCTGTCTATCTGTCTATCTGTCTATCTGTCTGTCTTTCTGTTTATCTGTCTATCTGTCTATCTGTCTATCTGTCTATCTGTCTATCTGTCTATCTGTGTATCTTGTCTATCTGTCTATCTGTCTATCTGTCACGTCTATCTGTCTATCTGTCTTATCTGTCTATCTGTCTATCTGTTTATCTTTGTCTATCTGTCTATCTGTCTATCTGTCTATCTGTCTATCTGTCTATCTGTCTATCTGTCTATCTGTTTATCTGTCTATCTGTCTATCTGTCTATCTGTCTATCTGTCTATCTGTTTATCTGTCTATCTGTCTATCTGTCTATCTGTCTATCTGTCTATCTGTCTATCTGTCTATCTGTCTATCTGTCTATCTGTCTATCTGTCTATCTGTCTATCTGTCTATCTATCTGTCTATCTGTCTATCTGTCTATCTGTCTATCTGTCTATCTGTCTCATCTGTCTATCTGTCTATCTGTCTATCTGTCTATCTGTCTATCTGTCTATCTGTCTATCTGTCTATCTGTCTATCTGTCTATCTGTCTATCTGTCTATCTGTCTATCTGTCTATCTGTCTATCTGTCTATCTGTCTATCTGTCTATCTTGTCTATCTGTCTATCTGTCTATCTGGTTCATCTGTCTATCTGTCTCATCTGTCTATCTGTCTATCTGTCTATCTGTCTATCTGTCTATCTGTCTATCTGTCTATCTGTCTATCTGTCTATCTCTGTCTATCTGTCTATCTATCTGTTCATCTGTCTATCTGTCTATCTGTCTATCTGTCTATCTGTCTATCTGTCTATCTGTCTATCTGTCTATCTGTCTATCTGTCTATCTGTTCATCTGTCTATCTGTCTATCTGTCTATCTGTCTATCTGTCTATCTGTCTATCTGTCTATCTGTCTATCTGTCTATCTGTCTATCTGTCTATCTGTCTATCTGTCTATCTGTCTATCTGTCTATCTGTCTATCTGTCTATCTGTTTATCTGTCTATCTGTCTATCTGTCTATCTGTCTATCTGTCTATCTGTCTATCTGTCTCATCTGTCTATCTGTTCTATCTGTCTATCTGTCTATCTGTCTATCTGTCTATCTGTTTATCTGTCTATCTGTCTATCTGTCTATCTGTATATCTGTCTATCTGTCTATCTGTCTATCTGTTTATCTGTCTATCTGTCTATCTGTCTATCTGTCTATCTGTCTATCTGTCTATCTGTCTATCTGTCTATCTGTCTATCTGTCTATCTGTCTATCTGTCTATCTGTCTATCTGTCTATCTGTCTATCTGTCTATCTGTCTATCTGTCTATCTGTCTATCTGTCTATCTGTCTATCTGTCTATCTGTCTATCTGTCTATCTGTCTATCTGTCTATCTGTCTATCTGTCTATCTGTCTATCTGTCTATCTGTCTATCTGTCTATCTGTCTATCTGTCTATCTGTCTATCTGTCTATCTGTCTATCTGTCTATCTGTCCATCTGTCTATCTGTCTATCTGTCTATCTGTATATCTGTCTATCTGTGTATCTTTCTATCTGTCTATCTGTCTATCTGTCTATCTGTTTATCTGTCTATCTGTCTATCTGTCTATCTGTCTATCTGTTTATCTGTCTATCTGTCTATCTGTCTATCTGTCAATCTGTCTATCTGTCTATCTGTCTATCTATCTATCTGTCTATCTGTCTATCTGTCTATCTGTCTATCTGTCTATCTGTCTATCTGTCTATCTGTCTATCTGTCTATCTGTCTATCTGTCTATCTGTCTATCTTTCTATCTGTCTATCTGTCTATCTGTCTATCTGTCTATCTGTCTATCTGTCTATCTGTCTATCTGTCTATCTGTCTATCTGTTCCATCTGTCTATCTGTCTATCTGTCTATCTGTCTATCTGTCTATCTGTCTATCTGTCTATCTGTCTATCTGTCTATCTGTCTATCTGTCTATCTGTCTATCTGTCTATCTGTCTATCTGTTTATCTGTTTATCTGTCTATCTGTCTATCTGTCTATCTGTCTATCTGTCTATCTGTCTATCTGTCTATCTGTCTATCTGTCTATCTGTCTATCTGTCTATCTGTCTATCTGTCAATCTGTCTATCTGTCTATCTGTCTATCTGTCTATCTGTTTATCTGTCTATCTGTCTATCTGTCTATCTGTCTATCTGTTTCATCTGTCTATCTGTCTATCTGTTCATCTGTCTATCTGTCTATCTGTCTATCTGTCTATCTGTCTATCTGTCTATCTGTCTATCTGTCTATCTGTCTATCTGTCTATCTGTCTATCTGTCTATCTGTCTATCTGTCTATCTGTCTATCTGTCTATCTGTCTATCTGTCTATCTGTTGTCTATCTGTCTATCTGTCTATCTGTCTATCTGTCTATCTGTCTATCTATATCTGTCCATCTGTCTATCTGTCTATCTGTCTATCTGTCTATCTGTCTATCTGTCTATTTGTTCTATCTGTCTATCTGTCTATCTGTCTATCTGTCTATCTGTCTATCTGTTCATCTGTTCTATCTGTCTATCTGTCTATCTGTTCTATCTGTCTATCTGTCTCATCTGTCTATCTGTCTATCTGTCTATCTGTCTATCTGTCTATCTGTCTATCTGTCTATCTGTCTATCTGTCTATCTGTCTATCTGTCTATGTGTTTATCTGTCTATCTGTCTATCTGTCTATCTGTCTATCTGTCTATCTGTCTATCTGTCTATCTGTTTATCTGTCTATCTGTCTATCTGTCTATCTGTATATCTGTCTATCTGTCTATCTGTCTATCTGTCTATCTGTCTATCTGTCTATCTGTCTATCTGTCTATCTGTCTATCTGTCTATCTGTCTATCTGTCTATCTGTCTATCTGTCTATCTGTCTATCTGTCTATCTCTGTCTATCTGTCTATCTGTCTATCTGTCTATCTGTCTATCTGTCTATCTGTCTATCTGTCTATCTGTCTATCTGTCTATCTGTTTATCTGTTCTATCTGTCTATCTGTCTATCTGTTTATCTGTCTATCTGTTTATCTGTCTATCTGTCTATTTGTTTATCTGTCTATCTGTCTATCTGTTTATTTGTCTATTTGTCTATTTGTTTATCTGTCTATCTGTCTATCTGTCTATCTGTTTATCTGTTTATCTGTCTATCTGTCTATCTGTCTATCTGTCTATCTGTCTATCTGTCTATCTGTCTATCTGTCTATCTGTCTATCTGTCTATCTGTCTATCTGTCTATCTGTTCATCTGTCTATCTGTCTATCTGTCTATCTGTCTATCTGTCTATCTGTCTATCTGTCTATCTGTCTATCTGTTCTATCTGTCTATCTGTCTATCTGTCTATCTGTCTATCTGTCTATCTGTCTATCTGTCATCTGTCTCATCTGTCTATCTGTCTATCTGTCTATCTGTCTATTTGTCTATCTGTCTATCTGTCTATCTGTCTATCTGTCTATCTGTCTATCTGTCTATCTGTCTATCTGTTTCTATCATCTGTCTATCTGTCTATCTGTCTATCTGTCTATCTGTCTATCTGTCTATCTGTCTATCTGCCTATCTATTATCTGTCTATCTGTCTATCTGTCTATCTGTCTATCTGTCTATCTGTCTATCTGTCTATCTGTCTATCTGTCTATCTGTCTATCTGTCTATCTGTCTATCTGTCTATCTGTCATCTGTCTATCTGTTTATCTGTCTATCTGTCTATCTGTCTATCTGTCTATCTGTCTATCTGTCATCTGTCTATCTTGTATCATCTTTGTCTATCTGTCTATCTGTTCATTCTGTCTATCTGTCTATCTGTCTATCTGTCTATCTGTTCTATCTGTCCATCTGTTCATCTGTCTATCTGTCTATCTGTCTATCTGTCTATCTGTCTATCTGTCTATCTGTCTATCTGTCTATCTGTCTATCATCTGTCTATCTGTCTATCTGTCTATCTGTCTATCTGTCTATCTGTCTATCTGTCTATCTGTCTATCTGTCGATCTGTCTATCTGTCTATCTGTCTATCTGTCTGTATGTCTATCTGTCTTCTGTCTATCTGTCTATCTGTCCATCTGTCTATCTGTCTATCTGTCTATCTGTCTATCTGTTTATCTGTCTATCTGTCTATCTGTCTATCTGTCTATCTGTCTATCTGTCTATCTGTCTATCTTGTCTATCTGTCTATCTGTCTATCTGTCTATCTGTCTATCTGTCTATCTGTCTATCTGTCTATCTGTCTATCTGTCTATCTGTCTATCTGTCTATCTGTCTATCTGTCTATCTGTCTATCTGTCTATCTGTCTATCTGTCTTATCTGTCTATCTGTCTATCTGTCTATCTGTCTATCTGTCTATCTGTCTATCTGTCTATCTGTCTATCTGTCTATCTGTTTATCTGTCTATCTGTCTATCTTTCTATCTGTCTATCTGTCTATCTGTCTATCTGTCTATCTGTCTATCTGTCTATCTGTCTATCTGTTTATCTGTCTATCTGTCTATCTGTCTATCTGTCTATCTGTCTATCTGTCTATCTGTCTATCTGTCAATCTGTCTATCTGTCTATCTGTCTATCTGTCTGTCTATCTGTCTATCTGTCTATCTGTCTATCTGTCTATCGTCTATCTGTCATTACCATCTGTCTATCTGTCTATCTGTCTATCTGTCTATCTGTCTATCTGTCTATCTGTCTATCTGTCTATCTGTCTATCTGTCTATCTGTCTATCTGTCTATCTGTGTATCTGTCTATCTGTCTATCTGTCTATCTGTCTATCTGTCTATCTGTCTATCTGTCTATCTGTCTATCTGTCTATCTGTCTATCTGTCTATCTGTTTATCTGTCTATCTGTCTATCTGTCTATCTGTCTATCTGTTTATCTGTCTATTTGTCTATCTGTCTATCTGTCTATCTGTCTATCTGTCTATCTGTCTATCTGTCTATCTGTCTATCTGTCTATCTGTCAATCTGTCTATCTGTCTATCTGTCTATCTGTCTATCTGTCTATCTGTCTATCTGTCTATCTGTCTATCTGTCTATCTGTCTATCTGGCTATCTGTCTATCTGTCTATCTGTCTATCTGTCTATCTGTCTATCTGTCTATCTGTCTATCTGTCTATCTTTGTTTATCTGTCTATCTGTCTATCTGTCTATCTGTCTATCTGTCTATCTGTCTATCTGTCTATCTGTCTATCTGTCTATCTGTCTATCTGTCAATCTGTCTATCTGTCTATCTGTCTATCTGTCTATCTGTCTATCTGTCTATCTGTCTATTTGTCTATCTGTCTATCTGTCTATCTGTCTATCTGTCTATCTGTCTATCTGTCTATCTGTCTATCTGTCTATCTGTTTATCTGTCTATCTGTCTATCTGTCTATCTGTCTATCTGTCTATCTGTCTATCTGTCTATTTGTCTGTCTATCTGTCTATCTGTCTATCTGTCTATCTGTTTATCTGTTCTATCTGTTCATCTGTCTATCTGTCTATCTGTCTATCTGTCTATCTGTCCATCTATCTGTCTCTGTCTATCTGTCTATCTGTCTATCTGTCTATCTGTCTATCTGTCTATCTGTCTATCTGTCTATATCTGTCTATCTGTCTATCTGTCTATCTGTCTATCTGTCTATCTGTCTATCTGTCTATCTGTCTATCTGTCTATCTGTCTATCTGTCTATCTGTCTATCTGTCTGTCAATCTGTCTATCTGTTCATCTGTTCTATCTGTCTATTTGTCTATCTGTCTATCTGTCTATCTGTCTATTCATCTGTCTATCTGTTCTATCTGTTTATCTGTCTCATCTGTCTATCTGTCTATCTGTCTATCTGTCTATCTGTTCATCTTGTCCATCTGTTCATCTGTTTATCTGTCTATCTGTCTATCTGTCTATCTGTCTATCTGTCTATCTGTCTGTCCTGTCTATCTGTCTATCTGTCTATCTGTTCATCTGTCTATCTGTCTATCTGTCTATCTGTTCCTGTCTGTCTATTTGTCTATCTGTCTATCTGTCTATTTGTCTATCTGTCTATCTGTTCATTGTCATCTGTCTATCTGTTCATTCTGTCTATTTGTCTATCTGTCTATCTGTCTATCTGTTCATTGGCTGTCTATCTGTCAATCTGTTTATCTGTTCATCTGTCTATCTGTTAACAACGCATTCTGTCATTCTTCATCTGTCTATCTGTCTATATGTCTATCTGGTTTATCTGTCATCTGTCTCTATCTGTCTATCTGTTCATCTGTCTGTCTGTCCTTATCTGTCTATATTCTGTCTATCATGCCCCTATCTTGTCTATCTGTCTATCTGTCTATCTGTCCAGTATTCTGTCTATCTGTCCTTATGTCTATCTGCCATTCATCTGTTCATCTGTTCATCTGTCTATTTTTGTCTACTGTTCATCGTCTGTCTATCTGTCTATCTGTCTATCTGTCTATCCGTTTATCTGTCTATCTGCTCCATCTGTCTATCTGTCTATCTGTCTATCTGTCTATCTGTCTATCTGTTTATCTGTCTATCTGTCTATCTGTCTGTCTATCTGTCTATCTGTCTATCTGTCTATCTGTCTATCTGTCTATTTGTCTATCTGTCTATCTGTCTATCTGTATCTCTATCTGTATCTGTCTATCTGTCTATCTGTCTATCTGTCTATCTGTCTATCTGTCTATCTGTCTATCTGTCATCTGTCTATCTGTCTATCTGTCTATCTGTCTATCTGTCTATCTGTCTTTCTGTCTATCTGTCTATCTGTCTATCTGTCTATCTGTCTATCTGTCTATCTGTCTTTCTGTCTATCTGTCTATCTGTCTATCTGTCTATCTGTCTATCTGTCTATCTGTCTATCTGTCTATCTGTCTATCTGTCTATCTGTCTATCTGTCTATCTGTCTATCTGTCTATCTGTTTATCTGTCTATCTGTCTATCTGTCTTTCATTCTGTCTATCTGTCTATCTGTCTTTCTGTCATCTGTCATCTGTCCATCTGTCTATCTGTCTATCTGTCTATCTATCTGTCTATCTGTCATCTGTCTATCTGTCCATCTGTTCATCTGTCTATCTGTCTATCTGCCTATCTGTCTATCTGTCTATCTGTCTATCTGTCTATCTGTCTATCTGTCTATCTGTCTATTGTCTATCTGTCTATCTGTCTATCTGTCTATCTGTCTATCTGTCTATCTGTCTATCTGTCTATCTGTCTATCTGTCTATCTGTCTATATGTCTATCTGTCTATCTGTCTTATCTGTCTATCTGTCTATCTGTCTATCTGTCTATCTGTCTATCCGCCTATCTGTCTATCTGTCTATCTGTCTATCTGTCTATCTGTCTATCTGTCTATCTGTCTATCTGTCTATCTGTCTTTCTGTCTATCTGTCTATCTGTCTATCTGTCTATCTGTCTATCTGTCTATCTGTCTATCCGTCTATCTGTCTATCTGTCTATCTGTCTATCTGTCTATCTGTCTATCTGTCTATCTGTCTATCTGTCTATCTGTCTATCTGTCTATTTGTCTATCTGTCTATCTGGTTCATATCTGTTTATTTGTCTACTCTGTCTATTTGTCTATCTCGTCTATCTGCTATCTGTCTATCTGTCTATCTGTCTATCTGTCTATCTGTCTATCTGTCTATCAGTCTATCTGTCTATCTGTCTATCTGTCTATCTGTCAATCTTATACTGTCTACTCGTCTATCTGTCTATCTGTCTATCTGTCTATCTGTCTATCTGTCTATCTGTCATCTGTCTATTTGTCTATATGTCTATCTGTCTATCTGTCTATCTGTCTATCTGTCTGTCTATTATCGTCTATCTTTCACTATCTGTCTTTCTGTCTATCTTGTTCATTCGTCTATCTGTCTTTCTGGTCTATCTGTGTATTTGTCTATCCGTCTATCTGTCTATCTGTCTATCTGTCTATCTGTCTATCTGTCTATCTGCCTATCTGTCTATCTGTCTATCTGTCTATCTGTCTATCTGTCTATCTGTCACTGTCTATCTGTATCTGTCTATCCGTCTATCTGTTTATTTGTCTATCTGTCTATCTGTCTATCTGTCTATCTGTCTATTTGTCTATCTGTCTATCTGTCTATCTTTCTATCTGTCTATCTGTCTATCTGTCTATCTGTCTATCTGTCTATCTGTCTATCTGTCTATCTGTCATCGTCAATCTGTCTATCTGTCTATCTGTCTGTCTGTCCATTTGTCACTGTCCATCTGTTCCATCTGTTTATCTGTTCTATTTGTCTATCTGTCTATCTGTCATCTGTCTATCTTTATACCTGCATCTATTTGTCTATCTGTCTATATGTCTTTATGTCATCATCTATCTGTCTATCTGTCTATCTGTCTGTCTGTATCTGTCTATCTGTCTATCTGTCTATCTGTTTATCTGTCTATCTGTCTATCTGTCTATCTGTCTATCTATCTATCTGTCTATCTGTATATCTGTCTATCTGTCTATCTGTCTATCTGTCTATCTGTCTATCTGTCTATCTGTCTATCTGTCTATCTGTCTATCTGTCTATCTGTCTATATCTGTCTATCTGTCTGTCTGTCTATCTGTCTATCTGTTTATCTGTCTATCTGTCTATCTGTCTATCTGTCTATCTGTCTATCTGTCTATCTGTCTATCTGTCTATCTGTCTATCTGTCTATCTGTCTATCTGTCTATCTGTCTATCTGTCCATCTGTCTATCTGTCTATCTGTCTATCTGTCTATCTGTCTATCTGTCTATCTGTCTATCTGTCTATCTGTCTATCTGTCTATCTGTCTATCTGTTTATCTGTCTATCTGTTTATGTGTCTCTCTGTCATAATCTGTCTATCTGTTGTCTGTCCATCTGTCTATCTGTCTATCTGTCTATCTGTTCTGTCTGTCTATATGTCTGTCTGACAGTCTGTCTGTCTGTCTGTCTGTCTATCTGTCTATCTGTCTATCTGTCTATCTGTTTGTCTGTTTATCTGTCTATCTGCTATCCTGCCTCATACGTCCATCTGTCTATCTGTCTATCTGCTTATTTGTCTATCTGTTTGTCTGCTCATCTGTCTCTCTGTCTGTCTGTCTATCATGTCTGTCTGTCTATCTGTCTATCTGTTTGTCTGTCTATCTGTCTATCTGTCTATCTGTCTATCTGTCTATCTGTCTATCTGTTTATCTGTCTATCTGTCTATCTGTCTATCTGTCTATCTGTCTATCTGTCTATCTGTATATCTGTCTATCTGTCTATCTGTCTATCTGTCTATCTGTCTATCTGTCTATCTGTCTATCTGTCTATCTGTCTATCTTGTCCATCTGTTCATTTGTCTATCTGTCTGTCTATCTGTCTATCTGTCTATCTGTCTATCTGTTCATTCTGTCTGTCTGTTCTATCTGTCTATCTGTCCATCTGTCTATCTGTCTATCTGTCTATCTGTCTATCTGTCTATCTGTCTATCTGTCTATCTGTCTATCTGTCTATCTGTCTATCTGTCTATCTGTCTATCTGTCTATCTGTCTATCTGTCTATCTGCCTATCTATCTTATCTGTCTATCTGTTTATCTGTCTATCTGTCTATCTGTCTATCTGTCTATCTGTCTATCTGTCTATGTCTATCTGTTATCTGTCTATCTGTCTATCTTCTATCTGTCTATCTGTCTATCTGTCTATCTGTCTATCTGTCTATCTGTCTATCTGTCTATCTGTCTATCTGTCTATCTGTCTATCTGTCTATCTGTCTATCTGTCTATCTGTCGTATCTGTTTATCTGTCTGTCTGTCTATCTGTCTATCTGTCTATCTGTCTATCTGTCTATCTGTCTGTCTGTCTATCTGTCTATCTTCTGTCTATCTGTCTATATCTGTCTATCTGTCTATCTGTCCATCTGTCCATCTGTCTATCTGTCTATCTGTCTATCTGTCTATCTGTCTATTTGTCTATCTGTTTATCTGTCTATCTGCTCTATCTTATCTGTCTATCTGATACTATCTGTCTGTCTGTCTGTCTGTATGTCTGTCTATCTGTTCGTCTGTCTATCTGTCTATCTGTCTATGCTGTCTATCTGTCTATCTGTCAATCTATCTGTCTATCTGTCATTCGATCTATCTGTTTATCTGTCTATCTGTCTATCTGTCTATCTGTCTATCTATCTGTCTATCTGTCTATCTGTCTATCTGTCTATCTGTCAATCTGTCTATCTGTCTATCTGTCTATCTGTCTATCTGTCTATCTATCTATCTGTCTATCTGTCTATCTGTCTATCTGTCTATCTGTCCATCTGTCTATCTGTCTATCTGTCTATCTGTCTATCTGTTTAACTGTCTATTTGTCTATCTGTCTATCTGTCTATCTGTCTATCTGTCTATCTGTCTATCTGTCTATCTGTCTATCTGTCTATCTGTCTATCTGTCTACCTGTCTATCTGTCTATCTGTCTATCTGTCTATCTGTCTATCTATCTGTCTATCTGCTATCTAATCTGTCTATCTGTTTATCTGTCTATCTGTCTATCTGTCTATCTTTCTATCTGTCTATCTGTCTCTCTGTCTATCTGTCTATCTGTCTATCTGTCTATCTGTCTATCTGTCTATCTGTCTATCTGTCCCATCTACATCTTTGTCTATCTGTACATCTGTCTAACTAACTGTCTATCTGTCTATCTGTCTATCTGTCTTCTATCTATCTGTCAATCCGTCTAACATGTCCATTTGTCTATCTGTCTATCTGTCTATCTGCCTATCGTCTGTCTGTCTGTCTGTCTATCTGTCTGTCTGTCTATCCATCTGTCTATCTTCTATCTGTCTATCTGTTTGTCTGTTTGTCTATCTGTCTGTCTTTCTGCTTCTGTCTGTCCTGTCTTGTCTGTCTGTCTATCTGTTTATCCTGTCATCTCTTAACTGTAATGATATACTGTGTTTGTCTATCTGTCTGTCTGTCATGATACGGCTCTGTCCTGTCTGTCTGTCTCTCTGTCAATGCATCTTGTCCTGGCTGTGCATCTTTTGTGCAAATGCCTGTCTGTCTATCTGTCTGTCATGATACTAATCTGTCTGTCTGTCTGTCTGTCCTGTCTGTTAACAACAATCTGTCAGTCTGTCTGTCTGTCTGTCTATCTGTTTATCTGTCTATCTGTCTGTCTGTCCTGTCTGTCCTGTCTGTCCTGTCTGTCGACCCAATCTGTCTGTCTGTCTGTCTGTGTCTAATGCCGATGCTGTCTGATGTCTTGTCTGTCTGATGTAATGCGATCTGTCTTATTCAAGCTTGATATATCTGATATAATCTTGTCTATCTGTTTATCTGTCTATCTGTCTGAGAGACTATCTGTCTATCTCTCTATATGTCTCTATGTCTATCTGTCTATCTGTCTATCTGTCTATCTGTCTATCTGTCTATCTGTCTATCTGTCTATCTGTCTATCTATTGTCTATCTAATCCTATCTGTCTATCTGTTTATCTGTTTATCCTGTGCAGTAACAACGCCTGTCTGTCTGTCTGTCTGTCTGTCTCATCTTGTCATATCTGTCTATCTGTCTGTCTGTCTGTCTTCCTATCTGTCTGTCTGTCCTATCTGTCTATCTGTCTATCTGTCTATCTGATACATATCTCATGTCTGTCTATCTGTCTATCACAATGCTGTCTGGATATCTGTTTTATCTGTTTGTCCGTGTCACATTAACCACCAGCATATCCTGTCTATCATAATCTATCTGTTTTATCTGTCTATCTTTCTATATGTCTCTATGTCTATCTGTCTATCTGTCTATCTGTCTATCTGTCTATCTGTCTATCTGTCTATCTCTTGTCTATCTGTCTATCTGTCTATCTGACTGTCTGTCTATCTTTCTGTCTGTTTATCTGTTTATGTCTATCTGTCGCAACGCTGTGCGATGCTGTCTGTTCTGTCATGATACTGTCACCCGATGCTGTCTTCTTCATGATGCTGTGCCCGTGCTGTCTTCTGTCTGTGCGGTGCAATGTACGTGCGATGCCGTAACGTGCCATCTTGATGTCTGTCTGTCTGTCTGTCACCCGATACTGTCTGTCCACGTCTGATCTGTCTGTCTGTCTGTCTGTGCGATGCATCACGGTGCATGTCTGTCTCGATCTGTCTTTTGTTTGTCTGTTTGTCACGATACTGTCTTGATGAACAACGCGCATGCGTGCCGTGTATTTGTCTTTTTGTCTGTGCGTGCGTCTGTTTGCGTGCCCATGCGTATAAGTGTATGCGTGCTGTCTGTCTGTCACGATACCTGTCTGTCTGTCTGATGCTGTCTGTCTGTCTCTCTGTCTGTCTGTCTGATATTTTGATGCTGTCTCATTCTGTTCTGTCTGTCTGTCTGTCTGTCTGTCTGTCTATCTGTCTGTCTGATAACAATCTATCTGTCTATCTGTCTATCTGTCTATCTGTTTATCTGTCTATCTGAATACATCTGTCTGTCTATCTATCACAATCTTATCCTGTATGTCTGACAATCTGTCTGTCTGTCTATCTGTCTGTCTGGTCTATCTGTCTACCATCTGTCTGTCTCTGTCTGTCTTTCTGTCTGTCTGTCACTGTGTAATGCGTGCAATAACGATGCATCTGTCTGTCTTGTGTCTGTCTGTCAACACGTAAACACTGTCTGTCTGTCTGTCTGTCTGTCGATGATGCCAATCTGGTGCAATGCGATACTTGTCTTGATGTGTCTGTCATAATCACTGAGTCTGTCTGCCGATGTAAGCCCGTGCCATGCGTGCGTGCATTCGCGTGCGTGCTTGTCACGTGCCATCAGTCTGTCTGTGCATCTTGTCTGTCTGTCTGTCTGTGCAATACTGATAACAACGTCTGTACGTACTACCTGTCTGTAAATATCCACCTTCTGTCTGTCTATCTGATAAATCTGTCTTTCTGGTACATCTGTCTATCTGTCTGTCTGTCTATCTATCTATCTTATCTGTCTATCTGTATATCTGACAATCTCTCCTATCTTTCTGTCTGTCTGTCTGTTCTATC